>NC_088422.1:42925249-43170249 GCF_034236695.1 Oncorhynchus nerka
TGTATGTGTCGGTGGCTGTGTCTGTGTGGCTGTGTCTGTGTGGTGGCTGTGTCTGTGTATGTCGGTGTATGTGTCGGTGGCTGTGTCTGTGTATGTGTCAGTGGCTGTGCATGAAAGACCAGAGAGTGGGTCAGGCATGGTATATTGCTTTTGTGTATTTTAAAGAAAGATAAAGAAATAACAAAAACCGGTCGGCAGAGAGACTGACTTCAGGGTGTGTTTGTGAGTGTGAGTGTGTGTCAGGGGGATCCTTGTTTTCTGTCAGAACAGATTGAATAGTGCAGTTTAAGAGGGAAGGTGTTAGTGCTGTTCTTCACACAGTTTTGATGAAACTCTTCTCCTGGCTGTATTTGACTGTCTCCTGGCTGAAGTGCCAGAGCTAGCAGGCTAATCCTACCTGGCTGTCACCTGCAATGCTTGTCTTGCGTCGCGGTAGGCTCTTGTAGCGTTGATCCTGACCTGAATACGAGCCTGAATACTCCTCTGCCATGAAATGTGAATGGTTAGAGGATCTGAGGCATTTGACAATGCCTCCTTGAACAGGTGAACTTTCATGTGCCTTAATTACAAGCTTGTACGGGATCCGTAAATATGAATAAAGATGATAAACTATCAGCCTATTTGAGCCAAGTACAGAGCACTGAGCTAAAGGATCCTTCCTGGCTAGTCATGATTGGTTGGACATGCCGAGAGATGAATCCTGATTGGTCTGCCATGTCAAAGGCTTCTGTCTATAACAGAATGGGCTCTACCCCGGTCAGTATATAGATCATTTTAGCTACCACAGATTTTTTGGGAAAGATATAGCTATGGACAACAGCAAAATTGTTGCTACATCTCTCAGAAACATTGCTGCCCTGAATTTAGCTGGGTTCAAGTAGTGAGTTTACTTTCGAGAGGACAATGCCATGCTGACTCTAATGTGTTTACGTGTGGGTGGGGTGGGGCTAAGGCTTAAGAGGGTGAAAACAATGCTGAATGGGCATAAACAAAGAAGAGCTCTCTTGGAATGTGTGAAAATCTCCGGGCATTTTCTCCTACTTGTCTTTTAAGTGGGATAACAAATACAATTTTAAAGCAGCATAACTTTCCACGTTTCCTCCAACTACAGTGTACGATATACCATTTTGAAGCTCCGAGTCTGTCCTTTTATAAGTAAGCAACTTACTTCCATTTGACATAAGCCTCAATAGAGAAATCTGGACACAAATGTAAGACCAGTGATATGTTCAACGTGATCCCCTGGATCAGCCCCCAGAGCACGTTCCACAGTCTCGCAGCAACCTTCTCGTCTTTAGAGGGGGTTGATTTAGGAAGCTCAGCTCCCAGAGCACGTTCCACAGTCTCGCAGCAACCTTCTCGTCTTTTAGAGGTGGTTGATTTAGGAAGCTCCATAGTTAGGGATGTAGTGATCGCGGAAGTAAGGACCCTCTGCTTCCTTGGAGCCTGTGTTCGGGACGTAGATCACCAGGTCGCTGTTGTAATGGAGCAGTTCCCGACTGCTCACACAGTAATCACTCATGTTGGTACAAACAACAGCAAACTTCATATGTCGGAGCCATCCAAAGCTGACTTCAGAGGGCTCATAGGCAGGCTAAAGGAGACGGACAAGCTGGTTCTCATTTCCTGTCCTCTACCAACAATAGGTCACGGAATTGATTGCTTTAGCCATCTACACTACTGGCTTGAATCCTACTGTTCCTCAATCGATTTGGAGATCATTGACACTTTTGGGAGAGGCTCCAGCTTTATAAGAGGGATGGTTTGCATCCAAACAGGAGAGGGGCAAAGTTCTCAGCCAACATTGAAGAAGCTATTATAAAGCATTGGCTCAACAACAGCTCAAGCCCTGCTCTGAATGTCCTTGAGTTTCACAGTGTTATTGTCGTACTGCTACAGATAACTATATTCCCAGGGGAATTGGCAGCAGTAATCTTGTGCCCATACATTTTAATTCCATTATTAGTTATGTTACTCTTAGCACAAATGGGAAGCCCCCTGTGGTCAGCTCGTCCAGTGCTATTATTTCAAAAGCCATAAATATGGATACCCCAGCTGTTAAAAAAAAAAAATCACATTCAGGGCTTGGTCTGTCACATACACTACATTGCGAAAAGTATGTGGACACCTGCTCATCGAACATCTAATTCCAAAATCATGGGCATTAATAACATGGAGTTGGTCCCCCCTTCATTGCTATAACAGCCTCGTCTCTTCTGGGAAGGCTTTCCGCCAGATGTTGGAACATTGCTGCGGGGACAAGCTAATTAGTGAGGTTGGGCACTGATGTTGGGCGATTAGGCCTAGCTCGCAGTCGGTGTTCGATGGGGTTGAGGTCAGAACTCTGTGCAAGCCAGTCAAGTTCTTCCACACAAATCTCGACAAACCATTTCTGTATGGACCTCGCTTTGTACACGGGGGCATTGTCATGCTGAAACAGGAATGGGCCTTCCCCAAACTGTTGTCACAAAGTTGGAAGCACAGAATCATCTGGAATGTCACTGTATGCTGTTTACTAGAAATAATGGGCTTAGCCCAAACCATGAAAAACAACCCCAGACCATTATTCCTCCTCCACCAAACTTTACAGTTGTCACTATGCATTCGGTCAGGTAGCGTTTTCCTGGCATCCGCCAAACCCAGATTCGTCTGTCGGACTGCCAGATGGTGAAGCATGGTTATTCACTTCCACTGCTCCAGAGTCCAAAGGCGGCTAGCTTGATACCACTCCAGCCGACGCCTGGCATTGCGCATGGTGATCTTAGGCTTGTGTTGCGACTGCTCGGCCATAGAAACCCATTTCATGAAGCCCCTCTAAACTTCACAATAACAGCACTTACAGTGAACCGGAGCAGTTCTAGCAGGGCATAAAAGTCACTGAGCTCTTCAGTACAGTTATTATTATTTTATTTAAAACATTTGGGGTGTGAACTCAGTCGGGGTCTCAACTTACTGTTGAGAGTTAGAATAATAGAATTCACACTTGCCAATGTCCGTTAGTATTTATTTAAAATGGTAAATTAGTCTAGTGTCCAGCTATCTAAACTTTTAACGTAATCAAAACAGCAAACTCCTCGCTGATTGGCCTAATTCTGACAAATAGGCCCCAGAAGTGCTTGTCCAGTGCTGTCTTTGCTAATTATCTCAAAAAGCAGGGATGGGACTTAAGCATTGTGTGAAATTGGAGCAAGTCACCTAAACCATATACCATGGATGGAGGTGAAACAAAACGTTCAAAGAATTTCTGTGAGGGTTTTGAAAAGTTCCCTCTTGAAGCAAATTGTGTTCTCGAAAACAGGATGATTCATCAACAGAAAACAAGAAAAAGAATGCCTGGACAACCATTTGTAATGAATTGAACTCAAATGAAAAAGTTAACAAATAGACGCTACAACAAATTCAGGTAAGAAAATGTATTTATTGTTGGATCTCTTTGAGTGTTAAGTTTTTCGTTTGTCAAACAACACAGTGAGGCATAAATGTATTTGTGTGACAGAAATGTTGAATAAAAAAACAAGAGCTGGCGAACACCCAGAGAACGCACACTTTATATATAATCTCCCAGTAATTTATTGGGTAAATCCCCAATGTTTCGGAATCAGGGCAGCCTTCTTCAGGGCAGAAATGTAACACAAACAATATCATACACAATTACTGATATCATTTCTATATTGTCTTTTTATGGTCCTGTGGAGAAACATAAAAATCTACTTAAAGACAAATGTTGCTCATAGGGAGCGTTTCAAGACTGGTTGCAGCCCCCCAGTAAGACAGATGAGCTGGGGAACTAGTTTGACCGGGATCATTGAAAGTCAGCAACCCCGGAAGGTATCCCAGATGATGACCATTTGGACAGTGCAGATGTGGGACTGTTCCTCTCCTCATTTGGTTGGACACATTCATTCAACATGTGCCAATCCCGGACTGCGGGGAATATGTAATGTCGTCAGTTATCTCTTGCACTCCCAAAATAAAGAGGAGGCATATGATCACAATAGCCTGGAAGGGATAAAACTGGATGAAGGTCAGCCTGCTACATCTGCAGCAGCCAGAAGAAAAGGTCGTGTCACTAACCTGGGTCGGAGGACAAAAAAAAAGAGCCTGAGCATGAGACACCGGCCATGGGATTTCATGAGCGGAAACGAATGTGTTTAAAAGACGATCATGATATGAAGATGCACATCCTTCATGTTGAGTCGGCTATGAAGGAGAAGGAGATAAACATGAAGCAACGGCAGTACCAATGTTCTTCTCAAACCAGCACCAGTCCGGGGTCCCGATATTTCCATTTATGAATTCAAAAAAAAAAATTTGGTCACCAATCCATGGCTATTGTTTTCTTCAATCACTTGAGCTATCTTCGTTGTGAGAAGTGCTCCATAGCAAAAGCACCTCTGCAGGCTATTGCTGTCATTGTCTGCCTCAAGCAAGGGAACATCTGGGTCATCCTCATCTTCAATGTGAGGATGCTGTTTGAGGTCGTTGTGAAGCACTGCTGTTGCAATTATGACAACGCAGCATCTTCTTGGTTGGAAGCGCAATGTGTTTCTGAGACACTAGAAACGACTCGTCCATGCACCAAACATGCACTCCACTACACCTCTGGTGCGTATATGAGCTTGGTTGTACTGTTGTGTCTGTGTCTGTGTATGTGTCTGTGTATGTGTCGGTGGCTGTGGCTGTGTATGTGTCTGTGTATGTGTCGGTGGCTGTGTCGGTGGCTGTGTCTGTGTATGTGTCGGTGGCTGTGTCTGTGTATGTGTCTGTGTATGTGTCGGTGGCTGTGTCTGTGTATGTGTCGGTGTCTGTGTCTGTGTCGGTGGCTGTGTATGTGTCGGTGGCTGTGTCTGTGTATGTGTCGGTGGCTGTGTATGTGTCGGTGGCTGTGTCTGTGTATGTGTCGGTGGCTGTGTCGGTGGCTGTGTCTGTGTATGTGTCGGTGGCTGTGTATGTGTCGGTGGCTGTGTCTGTGTATGTGTCGGTGGCTGTGTATGTGTCGGTGGCTGTGTCGGTTGCTGTGGCTGTGTATGTGTCGGTGGCTGTGTCTGTGTATGTGTCGGTGTCTGTGTATGTGTCGGTGGCTGTGTCTGTGTATGTGTCTGTGTATGTGTCTGTGTCTGTGTCGGTGTCTGTGTATGTGTCGGTGGCTGTGTCTGTGTATGTGTCGGTGGCTGTGTATGTGTCGGTGGCTGTGTCTGTGTATGTGTCGGTGGCTGTGGCTGTGTATGTGTCGGTGGCCGTGTATGTGTCGGTGGCCGTGTATGTGTCGGTGGCCGTGTCTGTGTATGTGTCGGTGGCCGTGTCTGTGTATGTGTCGGTGGCTGTGTCTGTGTATGTGTCGGTGGCTGTGTCTGTGTCTGTGTCGGTGGCTGTGTCTGTGTCGGTGGCTGTGTCTGTGTATGTGTCGGTGGCTGTGTCTGTGTATGTGTCGGTGGCTGTGTCTGTGTCGGTGGCTGTGTATGTGTCGGTGGCTGTGTCTGTGTATGTGTCGGTGGCTGTGTCTGTGTATGTGTCGGTGGCTGTGTATGTGTCGGTGGCTGTGGCTGTGTATGTGTCGGTGGCTGTGTCTGTGTATGTGGCTGTGTCTGAGTATGTGTCGGTGGCTGTGGCTGTGTATGTGTCGGTGGCTGTGTATGTGTCGGTGGCTGTGTCGGTGGCTGTGTCTGTGTATGTGTCGGTGTCTGTGTCGGTGGCTGTGGCTGTGGCTGTGTATGTGTCGGTGGCTGTGTATGTGTCGGTGGCTGTGTCTGTGTATGTGTCGGTGGCTGTGTCTGTGTATGTGTCGGTGGCTGTGGCTGTGTCGGTGGCTGTGTCTGTGTATGTGTCGGTGGCTGTGTATGTGTCGGTGGCTGTGTATGTGTCGGTGTCTGTGTATGTGTCGGTGGCTGTGTCTGTGTATGTGTCGGTGGCTGTGTCTGTGTCGGTGGCTGTGTCGGTGGCTGTGTCTGTGTATGTGTCGGTGTATGTGTCGGTGGCTGTGTCTGTGTATGTGTCAGTGGCTGTGCATGAAAGACCAGAGAGTGGGTCAGGCATGGTATATTGCTTTTGTGTATTTTAAAGAAAGATAAAGAAATAACAAAAACCGGTCGGCAGAGAGACTGACTTCAGGGTGTGTTTGTGAGTGTGAGTGTGTGTCAGGGGGATCCTTGTTTTCTGTCAGAACAGATTGAATAGTGCAGTTTAAGAGGGAAGGTGTTAGTGCTGTTCTTCACACAGTTTTGATGAAACTCTTCTCCTGGCTGTATTTGACTGTCTCCTGGCTGAAGTGCCAGAGCTAGCAGGCTAATCCTACCTGGCTGTCACCTGCAATGCTTGTCTTGCGTCGCGGTAGGCTCTTGTAGCGTTGATCCTGACCTGAATACGAGCCTGAATACTCCTCTGCCATGAAATGTGAATGGTTAGAGGATCTGAGGCATTTGACAATGCCTCCTTGAACAGGTGAACTTTCATGTGCCTTAATTACAAGCTTGTACGGGATCCGTAAATATGAATAAAGATGATAAACTATCAGCCTATTTGAGCCAAGTACAGAGCACTGAGCTAAAGGATCCTTCCTGGCTAGTCATGATTGGTTGGACATGCCGAGAGATGAATCCTGATTGGTCTGCCATGTCAAAGGCTTCTGTCTATAACAGAATGGGCTCTACCCCGGTCAGTATATAGATCATTTTAGCTACCACAGATTTTTTGGGAAAGATATAGCTATGGACAACAGCAAAATTGTTGCTACATCTCTCAGAAACATTGCTGCCCTGAATTTAGCTGGGTTCAAGTAGTGAGTTTACTTTCGAGAGGACAATGCCATGCTGACTCTAATGTGTTTACGTGTGGGTGGGGTGGGGCTAAGGCTTAAGAGGGTGAAAACAATGCTGAATGGGCATAAACAAAGAAGAGCTCTCTTGGAATGTGTGAAAATCTCCGGGCATTTTCTCCTACTTGTCTTTTAAGTGGGATAACAAATACAATTTTAAAGCAGCATAACTTTCCACGTTTCCTCCAACTACAGTGTACGATATACCATTTTGAAGCTCCGAGTCTGTCCTTTTATAAGTAAGCAACTTACTTCCATTTGACATAAGCCTCAATAGAGAAATCTGGACACAAATGTAAGACCAGTGATATGTTCAACGTGATCCCCTGGATCAGCCCCCAGAGCACGTTCCACAGTCTCGCAGCAACCTTCTCGTCTTTTAGAGGGGGTTGATTTAGGAAGCTCAGCTCCCAGAGCACGTTCCACAGTCTCGCAGCAACCTTCTCGTCTTTTAGAGGTGGTTGATTTAGGAAGCTCCATAGTTAGGGATGTAGTGATCGCGGAAGTAAGGACCCTCTGCTTCCTTGGAGCCTGTGTTCGGGACGTAGATCACCAGGTCGCTGTTGTAATGGAGCAGTTCCCGACTGCTCACACAGTAATCACTCATGTTGGTACAAACAACAGCAAACTTCATATGTCGGAGCCATCCAAAGCTGACTTCAGAGGGCTCATAGGCAGGCTAAAGGAGACGGACAAGCTGGTTCTCATTTCCTGTCCTCTACCAACAATAGGTCACGGAATTGATTGCTTTAGCCATCTACACTACTGGCTTGAATCCTACTGTTCCTCAATCGATTTGGAGATCATTGACACTTTTGGGAGAGGCTCCAGCTTTATAAGAGGGATGGTTTGCATCCAAACAGGAGAGGGGCAAAGTTCTCAGCCAACATTGAAGAAGCTATTATAAAGCATTGGCTCAACAACAGCTCAAGCCCTGCTCTGAATGTCCTTGAGTTTCACAGTGTTATTGTCGTACTGCTACAGATAACTATATTCCCAGGGGAATTGGCAGCAGTAATCTTGTGCCCATACATTTTAATTCCATTATTAGTTATGTTACTCTTAGCACAAATGGGAAGCCCCCTGTGGTCAGCTCGTCCAGTGCTATTATTTCAAAAGCCATAAATATGGATACCCCAGCTGTTAAAAAAAAATCACATTCAGGGCTTGGTCTGTCACATACACTACATTGCGAAAAGTATGTGGACACCTGCTCATCGAACATCTAATTCCAAAATCATGGGCATTAATAACATGGAGTTGGTCCCCCCTTCATTGCTATAACAGCCTCGTCTCTTCTGGGAAGGCTTTCCGCCAGATGTTGGAACATTGCTGCGGGGACAAGCTAATTAGTGAGGTTGGGCACTGATGTTGGGCGATTAGGCCTAGCTCGCAGTCGGTGTTCGATGGGGTTGAGGTCAGAACTCTGTGCAAGCCAGTCAAGTTCTTCCACACAAATCTCGACAAACCATTTCTGTATGGACCTCGCTTTGTACACGGGGGCATTGTCATGCTGAAACAGGAATGGGCCTTCCCCAAACTGTTGTCACAAAGTTGGAAGCACAGAATCATCTGGAATGTCACTGTATGCTGTTTACTAGAAATAATGGGCTTAGCCCAAACCATGAAAAACAACCCCAGACCATTATTCCTCCTCCACCAAACTTTACAGTTGTCACTATGCATTCGGTCAGGTAGCGTTTTCCTGGCATCCGCCAAACCCAGATTCGTCTGTCGGACTGCCAGATGGTGAAGCATGGTTATTCACTTCCACTGCTCCAGAGTCCAAAGGCGGCTAGCTTGATACCACTCCAGCCGACGCCTGGCATTGCGCATGGTGATCTTAGGCTTGTGTTGCGACTGCTCGGCCATAGAAACCCATTTCATGAAGCTCTCGACGAACAGTTCTGGTGCTGAAGTTGCTTCCAGAGGCAGTTCGGAACACGGTAGTGAGTGTTGCAACCGAGGACAGATGATTTTTATGCACTACGCTCTTCAGCACCTGACGGTCCCGTTCTGTGGCCTACCACTTCACAGCTGAGCCGTTGTTGGTTCTGGACATTTCCACTTCACAATAACAGCACTTACAGTGAACCGGAGCAGTTCTAGCAGGGCATAAAAGTCACTGAGCTCTTCAGTACAGTTATTATTATTTTATTTAAAACATTTGGGGTGTGAACTCAGTCGGGGTCTCAACTTACTGTTGAGAGTTAGAATAATAGAATTCACACTTGCCAATGTCCGTTAGTATTTATTTAAAATGGTAAATTAGTCTAGTGTCCAGCTATCTAAACTTTTAACGTAATCAAAACAGCAAACTCCTCGCTGATTGGCCTAATTCTGACAAATAGGCCCCAGAAGTGCTTGTCCAGTGCTGTCTTTGCTAATTATCTCAAAAAGCAGGGATGGGACTTAAGCATTGTGTGAAATTGGAGCAAGTCACCTAAACCATATACCATGGATGGAGGTGAAACAAAACGTTCAAAGAATTTCTGTGAGGGTTTTGAAAAGTTCCCTCTTGAAGCAAATTGTGTTCTCGAAAACAGGATGATTCATCAACAGAAAACAAGAAAAAGAATGCCTGGACAACCATTTGTAATGAATTGAACTCAAATGAAAAAGTTAACAAATAGACGCTACAACAAATTCAGGTAAGAAAATGTATTTATTGTTGGATCTCTTTGAGTGTTAAGTTTTTCGTTTGTCAAACAACACAGTGAGGCATAAATGTATTTGTGTGACAGAAATGTTGAATAAAAAAACAAGAGCTGGCGAACACCCAGAGAACGCACACTTTATATATAATCTCCCAGTAATTTATTGGGTAAATCCCCAATGTTTCGGAATCAGGGCAGCCTTCTTCAGGGCAGAAATGTAACACAAACAATATCATACACAATTACTGATATCATTTCTATATTGTCTTTTTATGGTCCTGTGGAGAAACATAAAAATCTACTTAAAGACAAATGTTGCTCATAGGGAGCGTTTCAAGACTGGTTGCAGCCCCCCAGTAAGACAGATGAGCTGGGGAACTAGTTTGACCGGGATCATTGAAAGTCAGCAACCCCGGGAAGGTATCCCAGATGATGACCATTTGGACAGTGCAGATGTGGGACTGTTCCTCTCCTCATTTGGTTGGACACATTCATTCAACATGTGCCAATCCCGGACTGCGGGGAATATGTAATGTCGTCAGTTATCTCTTGCACTCCCAAAATAAAGAGGAGGCATATGATCACAATAGCCTGGAAGGGATAAAACTGGATGAAGGTCAGCCTGCTACATCTGCAGCAGCCAGAAGAAAAGGTCGTGTCACTAACCTGGGTCGGAGGACAAAAAAAAAGAGCCTGAGCATGAGACACCGGCCATGGGATTTCATGAGCGGAAACGAATGTGTTTAAAAGACGATCATGATATGAAGATGCACATCCTTCATGTTGAGTCGGCTATGAAGGAGAAGGAGATAAACATGAAGCAACGGCAGTACCAATGTTCTTCTCAAACCAGCACCAGTCCGGGGTCCCGATATTTCCATTTATGAATTCAAAAAAAAAAATTTGGTCACCAATCCATGGCTATTGTTTTCTTCAATCACTTGAGCTATCTTCGTTGTGAGAAGTGCTCCATAGCAAAAGCACCTCTGCAGGCTATTGCTGTCATTGTCTGCCTCAAGCAAGGGAACATCTGGGTCATCCTCATCTTCAATGTGAGGATGCTGTTTGAGGTCGTTGTGAAGCACTGCTGTTGCAATTATGACAACGCAGCATCTTCTTGGTTGGAAGCGCAATGTGTTTCTGAGACACTAGAAACGACTCGTCCATGCACCAAACATGCACTCCACTACACCTCTGGTGCGTATATGAGCTTGGTTGTACTGTTGTTGCTCAGGTCCTATTGCATGAAGATTGGAGGTGAACAAGAAGTTGGTCTGTGAATACCCACTGTCAGCAAGTAGGATTCCACGATGCTGTCCTCCTTCATGCTGAGCATACAAAGAGGAGTTTGGAAAATCCTTGAGTCATGAGTTGTACCTTTCCAATGTGCAATAATGTTGGAGAACTGCAAATTTGGAGTGGACACACTTTGTACATCTATTGTGAACCAGTTTTTACGATTCCTGTACTCCTCAGCACCTGCTGTAAAGGGACACTTGATGGGAATATGACATCCATCTATACAGCCAATGACTCCAGGGAAGTCCCCATATTCAATTAACTATACCTTGTGGGCAGCAGCATCAGGGATCTTGATGTAATTTTGTTTCAGTTCACATATAGCATTGCATACTTTGTGGACTATTTTGCATGCAGTCGTTTAACTTACACTACAGAAGTCTCCTGTTCACGATTGAAGGTTCCAGATGCCAAAAACCTCAAGTAGATCAGTACTTGTAGGGAGGGAGAGATGGGCCTTCCCCTAAGAGAGTCAGTTGAAAGCCTTGGCTTAAGCAAACAAATGATGTCAGCTGCATTTTCTTTGTACATACGGAAGCGGTCACATACATTTTATTTCATCAAAATCATTCACTGGGTTGCTCCTGTCTATAATTGCCTTTCTGTCTGGCCTTGGTGGTACTCTTTGATCATCATTGAAATAGTCCAACATTTCCTCATCTTCTAATGCGACTATCCCCGATGCTCCTCCCTCTTTTTCCCCTGCCCTGCTACAAAGTTTCTCCCTGCAGGCGGTAACTGAGTCCAAGGTGCTTAAGGAGCTCCTTAAACTTGACCCCAAAAAAACATATTTCTTCTTTAATGCTGCTGCCCCTTAAATCGCCTGGCCTATCTCCTCTCTGGGAAGGTTCCCATTGCTTGTAAGGCAGCCACGGTTAGTCCTTTATTTAAAAGGGGGAGATCAAGCTGATCCTAACTGTTATAGGCCCATTTTTATTTTGCTCTGTTTATCAATGTGTTGGAAAAACGTATCAATAATCAACTGACTGGCTATCTTGATATAGTCGAAATTCATCCTTCTGGCACGTAGGTCGTCACCTTGAAATTCGATGCTAATTTCGTTCTCTACGGTTGGCTTAGTTCTGTAGGTGGTCTTTGTCCTTTCAATGTGGGGACCTCAAGTCCACACGTCCTTGGAACAGCTTATAATCTGAGCCCCTTTAATGTAGGATTGTCGCGCTAACGTCCTCGGAACACAAAGTTACATTTTCGTCAAGGGGTTTATATAGGAGGGGAGAGAAGGGCGTGTTTCATAGTTTATAACCCATGTCTGTTCACATGGGCAGGGCCACTGAGTTGAGCATTGTTTACTATGACAAACCGTTCTCCCATTAAGAAGATCAATTACGTTTCATCTTTTCACAAATAGTTTCACGTTTAAACATTTAAATTGCACAACAATTCCATGTGAATCTGATAACTATAATGTGCAGACTTTCCAAGATACAGTTTATGTCATCCTATCATCAGTAATAAAGGTCTCAGACGTCAACTGATCTGGCATCATATTCATTTAGTACAAACGCATATTTTCAGCTGGTTGGATTACCGAAATATGGTTCCTTTCCCCCCACCTTTTGATGTTCCCAGACTCTCTATGTTTAACAAAGGCTTTTCAAGAGTCCTTCTGTAGAGTCAAGAGAGAGGAAAGGGAGAAAGGTATTTATGGGGGGGGGGGTCATAAACCTCACCCACAGGCTAACGTCATGACAGTACCGAAGCGGAGGCAGAATCAAGGTCAGGGCAGACAGGCCGGGGTCAAAACCGAGAGGACTATTAAAAAGAGAATGGAAAAGGAGTACAGGAAAACCACGCTGGTTGACTTGACTAAACATACAAGACGAACTGGCACAGAGAGACAAGAAACACAGGGATAAATACGCTGTGGAAAATAAGCGACACCTGGAGGGGGTGGAGACAATCACAGGAACAGGGTATGACAGCTTCCCACAGTTGTGTCAAATTGGCTGGATCTCCTTTGGGTGATGGACCATTCTTGATTCACACGGGAAACTGTTGAGTGTGGAAAACCCAGCAGCATTGCAGTTCTTGACACACTCAAACCGGTGAGCCTGGCACCTACAACCATACCATACCTACAACCATAAGTCACTTAAATGTTTTGTCTTGCCCATTCAACGATTGTCTCAAGGCTTAAAAATAATGATTTAACCTGTCTCCTCCGCTTCATCTACACTGATTTAACAAGTGTCCTCAATAAGGTAGTATAGCTTTCACCTGGATTCACCTGGTGAGTCTATGTCATGGAAAGAGCAGTTGTTAATGTTTTGCATTCCTGGCTGATTATATTTCGTTCTAACCTGGTCCCAGATCTGTTTGTGGTTTTGCCTACTCCACTGTCATTGTCAAGCCAAACATGGCAATTCCGTAAAGAGTTAGCAAGAGAGCAGAAACGTTGGCACCCAGGCTAATGTCGCTCTAAGAAACAATACTAAACAACTCTCGTCAAAAACAGTGCACTATAGAGGGAATAGGGAGCCATTTGGGTTGCAACCTGTGTTGTTTTGGGGAGAGTGGCTGTGAGGATGCACTGTTAGAGTGATTTCTATTGACAAGCCCATTGGGCTCTCTGGTCTAATCCCATCACTGGTGGTGCCCTTCCTCAATGGAGGAGCTCCCAATCTGACAACTGCAAAATGAAAGCCAGGAGGAATGAAACACACACACACACGCTCATTTTTCGACAGGAATTAATTATTTTATGTAGGACAAACAGAATTTCAGACACAGACTATATAGACAAATGCACGCCCGCAACCACACACACAGACACCCACACTACGTACAGTGGGGAGAAGTATTTGATGCACTGCCGATTTTGCAGGTTTTCCTACTTACAAAGCATGTAGAGGTCTGTAATTTTGTAATTTTCTGATGTATCAAATACTTATGTCATGCAATAAAATGCAAATTAATTACTTAAATCATACAATGTGATTTTCTGGATTTTTGGTTTTCAGTTCCGTCTCACAGTTGAAGTGTACATATGAGAAAATGCTTTGTAAGTAGGAAAACCTGCAAAATCGGCAGTGTATCAAATACTTGTTCTCCCCACTGTATGTGTGCGCATGCCACACGCACACACACACACACACATGGTGTGGTAGTATCTGTGTGTGTGCATGCATGGGTGCGTGTGTTGAGGTGCCCCACATTAACAAATACTATAGTTTACTATAAAATACTATAGTACTTACCATATAATTATGTAGAAAACTGTAGAAATACTATACTCCCCACCTCGATTGTGTAGTGCTTACTATAGAATTGTGTAGTACATCATAGAATACTATACCACTGCCCCTTGATCCCTTGATTAGTTGTGCATATACTATAGTTTCTTAACTATAGTAATACTACAGTACTAATACTATACGAACATGTAAATAATACAGTTTATCATAGTCATTTCTGCAAAAACACTAGAGTAAATACTAGTCATGTCACAAAAACACTACATTGATTACTATAGTATATATAGTAAATATTGTTGTGGATTATTTCATGTTTAATGCCCAGTTCATTATCAAACTCACCATCACAGTGGCAAAGTGTCTCTCCAAAATGTCTGACAAGTCACGTGATGGGTCAGGTGGTCACCAGCTGAACATATTAAGATGGCCGCCATAACACACTACACCAAACAATTCATTGAACAGCAGTCATCATCTGAGGACCAGCAGTATGCGTCATTGACCAAAGGTGAGTTATTATCCAATATTTTCTCTTACTATGTACTTTGATTTGTTCTTTAGTATTGCTGCTTATAACACCCATTTGAGTAGCATTATATGGGAAATGTGTATTGATGAATTGTGCCAGGGCAATTGAAGCTATAGTGGATATGTTAACTGTCAATTGTTTCCTTTGTTCCTAGAGCCAGACATTCTATAACGTTAATGTCCTCTGATGATTGACCTGCCTAAATTAAACGGATCAAAGAGAAGTCCTGAATCTGACTCTCTCTGACAGGAGCCCTTTGGTGACCATCACTATTTACTAAAACCATACAGTCCTTTCAAAACTAGACCATTTCTTACATGGCCCTTCGTGTGGATTTGGTGGCTACCAAGGAGGATGGATACAGGACATTCTCATTTAGCCAGCTCTCTGCCAGACATATGGGCAGGACGAGCTGATGGGCAAACCCCTGCAACAGGCATCTCTGAACATGAAGTCCCTTAAAGAGCACTTGTGGAGTCGGTGTCTAGGGCTGAAATGGAAGAGACGGAGAGATTAAGCCGTTTAGAAGCCAAATGCTCCAGTATGAAAGGCGCCATAGAAGGTGTCAGGAAATGCTTGACCACATTTCTTTATTCTTCTGGGAGGAGAGTGAGAACGGCCTCAGTCAGGAGAGTGGGCCTCTGGCTGGTCCCAGCACAACTGCTCCAAAACCAGCAACAGAACAAAACTTCTGACTCCGATGAGTCCTATGTTTCATTTTAAGGTTTGCAACCAGAGGAAGTGGAGCCTGGATCTCAAGATGGACTCCAAGAAGCAATCCTCTTCCTTGCATAATATGTACCTCTACTGCAAATCCAAAAGACGATCCCCCTCAGAGAGTGGTGTCCCGCTTGGACCCTGAAGTCCTACAACTAGGTAAACCCCAACCACAAGGTTCCAGCAGTCCTAACCTGTTATCATCAGTAGAGGGCACTTTCACTACATACAAGTTGTTCAGACTACCTACACCTTCAACCAGGCCTTCAGATCGGCAACCTGCCCTGTGCAGAACACTGAGGAGCATTGACAAATAATTTCGTACTCTCCTTCATTTCGTACTCTCCTTCAGGCCCTACTTCTGTAGCTAGAGGGCGTTCAAGCTCAAGGGCAACTGTCTCACTCGCAGCCTGTCAATGCCTGAGGCCACCTAGGTCACTCTCAACCAGTCTCTGCTCAACATCAGCCAGTGTACTTCCATCGGTTCCCAGTACCAGTCTATCCAGGTCACTCGCAGGAAGTTCTATACCCTGTTTCAAAGTCTGAGTACCCAGCTATCCCGCAGCAAGTTCCACATCCAGCTCCAAAGGAGTATCTGCAGCCTCCTGGGGTCCAGGTCAGCAGATGGGTCCAACTTTCAATGCAAGTCACCCTCCGCCACTGTATGGGGCTCCTAAACCATATTTCACCACTGACAGTTAAAATGACTTTGCGAATCTGAAACGGGCACTGGACAATCTCCTTGACTGAGAAATACAAGTACCATGTCCTATTGGAACAGCTTAAGCTCCCTGAAGCACAGATTATTGGCCAGTCCAAATTATTCACCCTATACAGCTAGCATTCAGGCACTCCAGGTCCAGCATGGCCAACATCGTCAGCTCACTCAGTGAGATTGCTGCCCTCCTCATGGCCCAAGATGTGAAGGTTGGTGATTCTCAGGTGTTCCAGAGGTTTGCTCTACAAAGCAACATGCTCACCAGCAGATGGACGTCTTTGGAAGATCATTCTGGTTATAAGTTGAACTACTGTTTCCATGTTGACAGACTTCTCAGCAAACTGCCGAAGTGTCCCAGACTGCTTCATATAGTTCCTTCAGCTCAAGGGTGAACTTAACTCGACTAGCCTCAATCCCTACAATCTGCAAAACCTGCCAATGTGGCTTCAAGACACATTGGCTGGACCCTGCAAGGCTATGAGGGCCTTCCTTACCAGCTACACTCCAGTGCAACAGTGCCTTCTGTCTTCCCTGGTTATGCCCTCTGACACCCTGTACTGTCAAGTGGAGATGCCAAGTTCACTGGTCCTTGATCCCAAGCCTTCTCACAGAGATGCTGAAATGACCCTTCTCAGACACTGCCAGGCTACTAGCTGGTGTGGCAACTGCTCGACCTCCGACCGCAAGGCGCTACAGAGGGTAATCAAATCAAATCAAATCAAATTTTATTTGTCACATACACATGGTTAGCAGATGTTAATGCGAGTGTAGCGAAATGCTTGTAGTGCATAAGGCCCAGTACATCACTGGTGCCAAGCTTCCTGCCACCCAGAACCTCTATACCAGGCGGTGTCAGAGGAAGGCCCAAAAAATGTCAGACTCCAGACGTCCTAGTCATAGACTGTTCTCTCTACTTCCAGGACAGCAAGTGGTATTAGAGCGCCAAGTCTAGGTCCAAAAGGCTTCTTAACAGCTTCGACCTCCGAGACTCCTGAACAGCTACTCAAATGGCTATCCGGAGTATTTGCATTGTCCCCACCCCCCATTTTTACGCTGCTGCTATCCTGTTTCATTATCCATGCATGGTCACTTTACCTCTATCTACATGTACATATTATCTCAATTACCTCGACTAACCGGTGCCCCCGCATTTTGACCCTGTACCGATAGCCTCGCTACTGTTATTTTGTTAAGGGCTTGTAAAAGTAAGCATTTCACTGTAAGGTCTATACCTTGGCGCGTGTGAGAAATTAACATTTGATTTGAGCACACAATCTCTGATATTCCAAATCCCGGATGCATCCCTGCCTCAAGTTGGCTTTGCCCTTGGCTCCATGGGGCGGCAGAGATGGTGCCGCAGTCGAGTGTTTGGACTTCATCTGTCAGTGTCAACCCACACTGCAATCCTGCCAGAAATGGACAAACCCTACCACTGGCTTGGTGGCCAAGAGATGCAGAGACCTGTGTAAGCAGCGACCCCGTCTTTGCCAGCCATCGCAAAGGACAATGCCTGAATAGCGGTTAGGAGACACATTAGCTGCATTCATGTGGTGGCGGCTGTTGCAGATTATACTATGTTTAATGCCCAGTTCGCGATCAAACTCACCATCACAGTGGCAAAGTGCTTCCAAAATGGCAGACAAGTCACCTGACGACTCACCTTTCAGGTCAGATGGTCACCCGCTGACCATATTAAGATGGCCACAATACATCCCACACAATTCATTGAACAGCAGCCATCATCTGAGGACTAGCAGTATACGTCATTGACCAAAAGTGAGTTGTTGCCTGACGTTTTTGTCTTCCTATGTTCTTTGATTTGTTCTATAGTTTCTGACTTATCAGATGATGTTCTTGAACATTACTTTTGATGCTGTGTTGCCCTATTGTTTCTTATGGCTTCTTAGCTCTAGCATTTAGCATATAGTTCATTTACGTTTAAGCCAGTTCAGTATTCCTAGTTATAGCACCCTTTTTGAGTAGCATTATATGGCAAAGTTGTATTGATGAATTGTGCCAGGGTTATTGTAGCTTATTGTGGATTTATGTTTAACGGCTACCTGTTTCCTTTGTTCCTAGAACCATACATACTACACTGAACAAAATTATAAACTCAACATGCAACCATTTCAAAGATGTTACAGTTCATATAAGGAAATCAGTCAACTTAAATGAATTCATTAGAGCCTAATCTATGGATTTCACATGACTGGGAAAACAGATATGCATCTGTTGGTCACAGATACCGTAAGCAGGCTATGGATGAACTGGGACAATTTCAGGTTCCACGAATTGTGTACAGATCTTTGTGACATGGGGCCATTCATTATCATGCTGAAACATGAGGTGATGGTGGTGGATGGACCTCAGGATCTCATCACGGTATCTCTGTGCATTCAAATTGCCATCGATAAAATGCAATTGTGTTTGTTGTCCGTACCTTAAGCCTGCCAATACCATAACCCCACTGCCACAATGGGGCACTCTGTTCACAACGTTGACATCAGCAAACCGCTCGCCCACACAACACAGAATATGCCATCTGCTATCTGCTCGGAATAGTTGAAACCAGGATTAATCCATGAAGAGCACACTTCTCCAGCGTGCCAGTGGTCATCTAAGGTGAGCATTTGCACACTGAAATTGGTTATGACGCCGAACTGCAGCCAGGTCAAAACCCTGGTGAGGATGACGAGCATGCAGATGAGCTTCCCTAAGATGGTTGTGCAATCCCACAGTTTCATTAGCTGTCTGGGTGGCTGGTCTCAGATGACATCCCGCAGGTGTAGAAGCCAGAAGTGGAGGTCCTAGGCTGGCGTGCTTAAACGTGGTCTGCGGATGTGTACTGCCAAAATTCTCTAAAATTACGTTGGATGCGGCTTATGCTAGTGAAAGGACCATTCAATTCTCTGGCAACAGCTCTGGTGGACATTCCTGCAGTCAGCATGCCAATTGCACGCTCCCTCAACTTGAGACATCTGTGACGTAATTGCACATTTGAGTGGTATTGTCCCCAGCACAAGGTGCACCTGTGTCATGATCATGCTGTTTTAATCAGATTCTTGATATGCCAAACCAGTCAGGTGGATGCATTATCTTGGCAAATGAGAAATGCTCACTAATGGGGATGTAAACAAATTTGTGCACAACATTTGAGAGAAATAAGCTTTTTCCTCATATGGAACATTTCAGGGATCTTTTACTTCAGCTCAAGAAACATGGGACCAACACTTTACATGTATCATTTTATATTATTGTTCAGTATATATATTCTTTAACTTCAATGTCCTCTGACGATTGACCTGCCTAAAATAAAACGTCTTAAAGAGAAGTCATGAATTTGAGTCCCTCTTATTAAGGGAGCCTTTTTCACCATTCACTAAAACCAGCCATACAGTCTTTTCAAAACTAGACAATTTCTTACAAATAATGCTAAAGTGTTCAAAGCATAGTATACTGTTGTATTTTCATGTGGGTACTCTGAAATTCAATTTAAAAGATGATATGCCTGTCATTAAAAAAGTCCAAGGGCTGAGAGTGTTTGTGAGAGTGAAACAGCATGGTAAGTGTTGCAAATCTGAGTTGGCTTAAAATGTGTTCACCGACAACTCAATACTCCCTGAGTCATGATCAGAAGAAACAGAACACTTGCAGAGGCAGACATAGTCGCAGGACAAGGAAAAACACATCTGAGAGCTGATGGATAAGACATGGCGTTCCAGGGTCAAGGCGACCCCATTTCTAGAATTTAGACCAGCTCTGTCACATCCTGTGGGACAGATATCGGTGTTAGACCATTCTTGAGAGATGTGGGGGGGAATAGAGATTGATTGATTGATTGGGGACAGAGCATCTAGACCAGGCCACATGGTGAGCCACTCACCTCTCCTCAGGATTCCAGGTTCAACTAGGCCAGTGTAAGAAGATAAATACATAACGCAGAGGATGAGAGGTCTAAAAACTAGAGTACTAATGGTCAATAGGGAATAATTAATTGTAATTAGGAGTGGAGTTTGGAGTGTGACTGTTTGAAGTTGTGGACAGGTGTCTTTTATACTGATAACAAGTTCAATCAGGTGCCATTAATACAGGTAACGAGTGGAGGACAGAGGAGCCTCTTAAAGAAGAAGTTACAGGTCTGTGAGAGCCAGACATTTAGCTTGTTTGTAGGTGACCAAATACTTATTTTCCACCATAATTTGCAAATAAATTCATTAAAAATCCTACAATGTGATTTTCTGTATTTTTTTCTCTCATTTTGTCTGTCATAGTTGAAGTGTACCTATGATGAAAATTACAGACCTCTCTCATATTTTTAAGTGGGAGAACTTGCACAATTGGTGGCTGACTAAATGCTTTTTTGCCCCACTGTACATGTGCTACGGTCTGTACATTGAGTCGGGAGCAGGATGCTTGTTATTTGGCCATTGGCCCAGTGGTACTGCAAGGACTTCTGATTGGTCAACCCCAGGCTAGGGTGGGGTGGGGGTTTATAAATGGCATCCTGTTCCTTTGTACGGTGGAGAAAAGCTGAGGACAGGGGAGACTGAACGTCTGTCTCCCAGCATAACATCTATGATTTGTCCTTCTCAAATAAAACTATTTTTCTCCCCCTGATTTGCTTTGGAGTTAGTGTTATTGAAGAATAACATCAACTGCTAACACCAGTCACAGTGGGAGAGCCACAAACAACACTCAGCATCAGTCACCAAGTGGTATTTCATCCAAAATAAGCCTTACGTAACACACCACTCTAGCCTAACCGTTCTGCTCGAGGAGAGGTGAGTAATTTCTCTGCCAATTTCAGTGGCTCATTTGGATCTGTGACTCATGGCAGCTTGCTTCAGGCTCTGACTGTCTCCATAATGGGGAGTAAACACCTTTGACTGGTACTTTGTCTCAACCAGGTGGCAAGGGCCAATAAAGAGATATCACATGGGATATAACTGCAGTTATGGTAACACAATTTGAAAATAGTTATTGTAATGTATAGAGCTTCCTGTAGTTCTAAAAGCACAATTTGAATTATATGTATTTAATTGTAGACTGCAGGCGATGAATGCTATTTGAGTACTGATGCCTCCTGCCTCTGGGTTCATTGTGAGCAGCCACAGCTCTGTTGGACGCTTGATGTGTGAAAATGCTCCAGCTCTGTCACTTCCCAATTACAGGCCAGAGTTGAAAAAGCCACCTCAGCAACTTTCCTCTTCACCTCTCTCTCTCTCTCTCTCTCTCTCTCTCTCTCTCTCTCTCTCTCTCTCTCTCTCTCTCTCTCTCTCTCTCTCTCTCTCTCTCTCTCTCTCTCTCTCTCTCTCTCTCAAGCAATTAAAACACCCTGATTAGGTAGATGAGTAGTGTAATCAGAGCGTAAACCTGTGAATGAGCTCAGCTGGAACGACAGAGACAACATAGCAGAATACCTTCTTACATTAAGTGTATAAATGATGTGTTGAACCAATTATATGTGTTATATGTGAAGTGGTATGAAGAATTAATTCATGTTGAGTTCAATATTTGAATCCTGCTGACAGTCTGAGGTGGGGTTCAACCAGCATTCATACTGCGTGACAGGCTGACGGCATTAAAATCATTGGGTTTAGATAGGACAGGACACCAGAGTCATTGACCTTTTCCGATCTCAGATTTTCCCTCAAAATGTTTAAAACCATCTTGCAACTAGACCCAGATGTCATGTCTTGCATCAGCCAGGAGTATATGTGAGTCAAGATGCCCTGCAAACTGTTGACTCTCTCTCGCTGGCCATTAGAAAAGAAACAAACTGAGACCAACTCAAAGAAAAAAATGACTCCGCAGCAGTCAGTTCAGCTGTCAGTTCTCTTGTCTCTTCTCTCCATCTCTGTTTTCCTCCCCTCCCCTGGGCCTGGTAATGTGCCATAGAGGCAGGTTTCTACAAAGTGAGAGAGGAGAGCTGACTGAGCATATTGGAGAGGAATAGAATCAAAAATGTAGAGAGACACTGAACGAACAGGAAAGCTAACAGTATATCTATCCTTGGGGTCTATAAAGAATGTATATTTCTATACAAAGAACTATAGCTACCTTTGCGGAAAAGAGGAACTTAGTAATAAAGCCTAACTTCTGACGTTCAGAACTACAGGGGAGATCAAGGGGAGACCAGAGAGAAGCTTTCTCCTACATAGCTGGCCTGGGGCGAGGATTAACAGTAAAAGTTAGTTACACGGTTGTTAAGGATTTAAAAGTCGGTTGAACACACACTGGCCAATTCATGGTAGATTTAACTAATTACTTTACAACACAGGAAATTCATCACCTCACGTAATAATTTAGCAGAATGAATAAAACATGAACAGAGTGAAAGTTTGGGGGAAAAAAACAAAGAATAAAATATGAATATATTAGAAGATAAGGCCGGTCTTTACCATAATCTGACAGTCGGATAAAGTCTTCTGGATCGATGAGGATTTGCCTAATGAAAGGGACTGAAATCCCATTTTCCTTATAGTAACTACATCAGCAGTATCCTGAGGTCCAGAGGTTGCACTGCAGTAGATATATTTACGGAATGCTAGCATTAGTGTCCATGGCTTATTACACTGCGTCAGTGTCCTCCCTTCCCAGGGGTCTGTGCTTGTGGGCCATCGCGCTCTCTCCAGTGCCACATAGAGTTATTACCATCCTAATGGCAAGAGAGGTGGACGGTGCCCCAAAATGGACCTGTAAACTAGGGCTGGGTTGTAGAGATTGGAAGAACCATAAATGGAATAAGAGGCCGGTAGCAACCGCTACAGAATGTCCGGTCAGAACAAGGAATGAGGCAGAATGTCCAGGTTAAGGGGTTTTGCTCTGACTTCTCTTGGTTCAGATAACTGAGAATCTTATCCAGTGAGAACTGACATTAATTGTGGTTCTGGAAATAAAAAGGAAAATACACTTACAGTAGGCTATAGCACTGCTATGACATGCATGAAATGGCTGTGCAATCTTTGTCCCAAGTGGTGCCCTATTCCCTATATAGTATACCTTTTTTGATCAGGGCCCATACGGCCTGGCCTATATGTGGGTCAAGATGCTGAGAGGAGGGGATCCATTTGGGACAAAGTCATACATGGTGCTGCCTGCTTACACACTGCACACAAGCATTTCGCTACACCCGCAATAACATCTGCTAAACACGTGTATGTGACCAATAAAAATGTATTTTGTCCACTTTATTAGCAAGAATTGGTCTGTGTGCTCAGTGCTGGCTGGTGTCTTATGTGATTATACCTGGCAGGGAATATCACGTAAGACACTCTGTAACGGATCTCGTCCTCCTCTTCTGAGGAGGAGTAGCGAGAAGGATCGGAGGACCAAAACGCAGCGTGGTAAGTGTCCGTAATGTTTAATAAAAACAACAGAACAAGACAAAATAACGTCCATCAACGAAACAGTCCCGTGCGGCGAACAAACACTGACACGGAAGACAAACACCCACGAAACACAGGTAGAAAAAAGGCTACCTAAGTATGATCCTCAATCAGAGACATCTAACGACACCTGCCTCTGATTGAGAACCATACTAGGCCAAACACAGAAACCAACATAGAAAAACAAACAGACTGCCCACCCCAACTCACGCCCTGACCATACTAAACAAAGACAAAACAAAGGAACTACGGTCAGAACGTGACACTCTCAGCCTATGTGTGTGAAAAGTGATGTGGAAATATGGCAGTCTGGTATTGTATACTGGACAATCTGTTGAAGCTCATAACCCAGCCAGTACAGGAAGCTGTGCCTCTAATACAGCAGTAGGCAACTAGATTCAGCTGCGGATGGTCGGGGGCCGGAACATAATTTGAATCATTTTTACACTGCAAAGTGATCACAACTAAGCACAAAAAAATCTTGGGAAATGACCATATCTCTTTTTTTAATGGGAGTACTTGGTGAACAGATTTCCTAAATGAAAGACTTTTAGCTGAATACCATTTTGTGGGAAAAAATACTCAAATCTGTTGCCTACCCCTGCTCTATAATATAATATATCTATAACATATTTTTATATCAGTGAGGGATTGTGAGGACTAGTGAGGGTGGATGGCTTTAGGGCATGATAACACTGTAGAAGCATTCAATTCCCTCTGTCCGAAACTATTCCGAGGCCCTGTCACAAATGGCAATCTATTCCCTATATAATGCACTACTTTTGACCAGGGCTCATAAGGTAGTAGTGAATTATGTAGGGAAGAGGGTGCCATTTGAGACACACACTGAGCTCTGCTCTCTGTACTCTTCTCCCCTCTCTGACCCCCACACAGTAAAGACCTGATTGATGATTGATCTGACCATTATGATGTGTATCTGGGTTCAACCCAATTAACCTTCGAAACCCCAAGTACAGGAGTGGTGGGAGAACGGTTAGTGTGCGGTGGGGGAGCGACAGGGCCCTGACAGGTTCACCAATGGCTGAGTCTGAAATGGCATCCTCATTTATTTCCTACATAGGGCACTACTTTTGACCAGAGCCCTATGGGTCAAAAGTAATGCACTATATATGTAATAGGGTGCCATTTGTGACACATCCATATGCTTGCTGGGGTGCATCAGGCATCTATCATACACACTCTTCAGGGAGGGTGAAGGATGGTTATTGAGCTCAGCAGTGGTGGTAGGTGGAGTACATCCATATTCTCAGAATTTCACCTCCGATACCTAGATAGCAGCCCCCATTGACACCACTCAAATCGATGTTGTACTGCTGATGAAAATGTCCTGCATAAGTTCAAATATTGATTGTTTTTCAAAACCATCTTCTGTTATATAATGTACTGATCTAAAATCTTAACCAAGGAAACAAATCCAATGTAAGGATTTTTCTGTCATTGGATTCCTTGGGCATTTTTTCAGGTCCAAACAGTATAAAATATATATGTATATATACACACACTTCTGGTCAAGACTTTTATTTTATTTGTACTATTTTCTACATTGTAGAAGGGGGAATGCATGACAAAAGATTGAAGTTCCTTTTAACGGGGTATGGCAGTAAGTGCCAGGTGCCCCGGTTTGAGTGTGTCAAGAACTGCAATGCTGCTGGGTTTTCCACACTCTACCTTGTAGAGTCCATGCCCCGACAAATTGAGACTCTTCTGAGGGCAAAAGAGGATGCAACTCAATACTAGGAAGGTGCTCCTAATGTTTTGTACATTCACTGTACAGTATACATAAAAAAGTATGTGGACACCCCTTCAAATGAGTGGATTTAGCTAATTCAGCCAAACCCGATGCTGACAGGTGTATAAAATCGAGCACACAACCATGCAATCTATATAGACAAACATTGGCAGTAGAACAAGTCAGTTCGTAAAATTTCGGGACCTGCTAGAGCAGCCCCGGTAAACTGTAAGTGCTGTTAATGCAAAGTGGAAACATCTAGGAGCAACAACGGCTCAGCCGCACAGTGGAAAGCCACACAAACTCACAGAATGGGACCACCGAGTGTTGAAGCAAGTAGCGCTTAAAAATTGTGTGTCCTCAATTGCAACACTCACTACCGAGTTCCAAACTGTCTCTGGCAGCAACAGCAGCACAGAACTGTTCGTCGGGAGCTTCATGAAATGGGTTTCCATGGCTGAGCAGCCGCACAAAAGCCTAAGATCACCATGAGCAATGCCAAGCGTCAGCTGGATTGGTGTAAAGCTCGCCGCCATTGGACTCTGGAGCAGTGGAAACACGGAGGCATATGAGCTGGGGGACTTGTTGACCGGGATCACTGATAGCCAGCAACCCCTGTAAGGCCTCCCCGATGATGACCATTTGGACAGTTTAGATGGGGGACCGTTCCTCTCCTCATTTGGTTGGACATTTAACATGTGTAATTATGACAATGCAGAATCTTCTTGGTTGGAAGTGCAATGTGTTTCTGAGACACCATACACCAAACATGCGCTCCACTACACGTCTGGTGCATATATGTGCTTGGTTGTACTGTTGTTGCTCAGGTCATATTGCATGAAGAAAGTGGGTGAACAAGAAGTTGGTCTGTACATACTGTATGTACCCACTGTCACCAAGTAAGATCACACTATGTTTTCCTCCTGAGCATGAAAAGAGGAGTTTGGGAAAATCCTTTCAATGTGCAACGACGTTGGAGAACTGCAAATTGTGAGTGCACACACTTTGTCCATTGATTGAGAACCAGTATTTACTCATCCTGTACTCCTCAGCACCTGCTGTAGAGGGACACTTGATGGGAATATGACATCCATCTATACAGCCAATGACTCCAGGGAAGTTCCCATGAACTCTACCTTGTAGTTGGCTTGGGCAACAGCATCGGGGATCTTGATGTACTGTAATTGTCTTTCAGTTCACATATCGCATACACAGCCCCTGTAGGGAAGGAGGGATGGGCATTCCCCTAAGAGAGTCCGACAAAGTCCTTGGCTCAAACAAACAAATGTCAGCTGCATTTTCTTTTGTACGGAAACGTTACAGAAATCGATTTCATAAAAATCATTCTATAACCTTCTGTCTATAACCGCCCTTCTGTCTGGCCTTGGTGGTGCTCTTTGATCATCGTTGAAGAAGTCCGGGTAATCCATTTTCCTCCATTGCCAAGGTAAACCTGGGGGCCACCCCCCGAGTGGCGCAGTGGTCTAAGGCACTGCATCGCAGTTGCTAGCTGTGCCACTAGAGTTCCAGTTTTGAGTCCAAGCTCTGTCGCAGCCGGCTGCAACCGGGAGACCCATGGGGCAGCACACAATTGTCCGGGTTAGGGGAGGGTTTGGCCGGCAGAGTCGTCCCTGTCCCATCGTGCCTCAGCGACTCCTGTGGTAGGCCGGGTGCATACACAATGACACAGTCGCCAGGTGTACGGTATTTCCTCTGACACATTGGTGTGGCTGACTTCTGGGTTACGTGGGCATTGAGTCAAGAAGCAGTGTGGCTTGGTTGTGTCGTGTTTTGGAGGATGCATGGCTCTCGACCTTTGAGTCTCCGTATCGGGAGATGCAGCGATGAGACAAGACTGTAACTACCAATTGGATACCACGAAATTGGGGATAGAAAAAGGGTAAAAGTTAAGAAAATAATCATTTTAAATCACCTGGGGGTCAATGTTCATTAATCAGATTTTTAACCTGCCTCTGGCCAGGTTTAATTTAAGGCTTCATTTAGATCTAGATTAACTATAATCATCCTTCTGGAAATCAAACTTTTTAAATCTACCTTGGCAAGTCGGAGACTTTTTTAAACCTGAGAAATGCCATTTCAGTTAGTCCAGTTTAAAAGTGCAATTGAGTCTAGGATTAGGCTCAATCTGTATCCAAGAAACCGCCCCAATGAGTCTGTCTATTGAGAAGAAAATTCACGCAGCACATGTACCTGAATGCATTCATGACTCTTTTCTGTATCCACTAAAATTATAATATTTTTCCTGAATTACATTGTAAGATTGTAATATTATATTTTATAATTTAGCTAGCCATGTTGGAAATAGAACTGGCTTTTAAATGATACCCACCTGACCCAGATTGCGATTTTATAATGGACCATTTTTGGATTGCGCAATGAACAACAATCATTTTGTGATGGTGGGATGCAGGGTTGTGTTCCAAACAAAACAACTACAAGTGTGCTTGCTCTAGTTCATCAACGGCACAGCTAGGAGAGCTCAAAAAAGCATCTTATAGTTGAAGACTATGAGTCAAAACGGTGCATTGAAATTGCACACTTTGGAGAGATGTGTGGCCACTTGGAGTCACAAGTTAGTCCTCTCACTCAAACCATTGTATTTTTGTTCTTGTCTTATGTTGCACCCACCCCACATTTTCCAGGAATATTCTTATCATGTTACTGAATGTATCCAGATTAATTATAGATTTCGTTATCAACAAATGCAGCGAAAGGTACAGTAAATGTAAAACTCACATAAAATCAGCAGTGTAATGTCTGGATTCAGTCTTGTGTCAGGTGAACTGTTCTCATCACCTTTTGGTCTAATAATTTTCATATAATCTCCAAACTGATCCCTTTCAATTGCTACCGTAGTTCTGCATATTTCTTCTATAAGAAACATTTCAATTTAGCCCGATCCATATAGGCCATTTCCCTTGAGTATAAAGGGTTCAGATTTAAGGGTCTTACAGGACTATAAAGCCTTCTCTATGGCCTCCATTCCTCAGCTGTGAGGTGTGAAGTGGACCTGGAGGGTCAGGACCCCATGGCTCCTTTTACTTTTGACCAGGGTCTGATCAAAAGTAGTGTACTATATAGGGAATATGGTGTCATTTGGGGCCGCATTCTATGAGGAAAGTGCAATGAAGCAGTGCCCTTGGTAGGACTGGGGCCCGGGGGGAGAGGCAGGAGGTAGTGTAGTGTGGAATATAGCACCCTTCATCAGTGAAGACAGCAGAAAGGTTGAAGCAGTCTGTCATATGATCACCCATCTTACTGTCCCTGATTCATACAGGCTGTAAATGCCTGGTGAAACCTACAACCTAGGAGACATACCTGCTATAAAAGTGCTTATAAATGCCATTCTTCACTCCAATCTGAGCCATGCATGCATGCACACAGGCACGTACACACACACGCACGCAGGCACACACACGCAGGCACACACACACAGGCACACACACACACACAGGCACACATGCAGACATTCACACATACAAGAACACAAATGGAAGTGCACACGCACACACAAACAAAGAGATGCACGTGTATGTGTACAGGTAAAGAGATGTGTTTGTGTACAGATACTGTACAGTTATCCATAGGAAATCACTCTCGCTGTGTGGTTGAACGTCTTTGACGAGGCACAGAAAACACTCTGAGCTAATGGAAAACCCTGACTCATTATTTTTTAATATCCCTGGGGACCTTTTTCAAATGTGTTGCCAAAAGCCACAACACCAATTAAACACCAACACTCTGAGAATGTCATGTAATCCAATCGTGTGCCCTTTGAGGAATGTTAACTTTGGGGCTTACGACAGAGGGAAGAGAGTGGCCCAGATCCAGACTACATCACGTGTCATGGCTTGTTTCTCCCTCCCTCACTCCCTCTCTCTTTTTCCCCTCTACCTGCTAATGAAAGACTCTAGCCAGCCAGCCAATCCCATGAGTGCTCACCATCACTTTGTTCTTGTTTTGCAGTGTTGGTCTCAGCAGCTCCATCCTCCATCTCCCTTCAACAGTTGTGTAAAGTAGTAAAGCAAAATACTTTAAAGTACTACTTAAGTCGTTTTGGGGGTATCTGTACTTTACTCTTTATATTTTTTGGATTTTTTAAAACTTTTATTCCACTACATTCCTAAAGAAAATAAGGTATGTTTTACTCCCATACATTTCACCTGACACCAAAAATGACTTGTTAAATTTTAAATGCTGAGGCAGGAGAGAGTTATGGTCCAATTCACACAACTATCAATATAACGTGTTGTCATCCCTACTGCCTCTGATCTGGCGGACTCACAAAACACATATACTGCATAAGCTATTTCTCAGCCTTTGATTCAGTTGTCAATTGCATAAAACACTTTTTTCAAAACACCACACACAATCCTCTACCTAAAACACAAAAATCTAACAGGAAGTGACTTGCTTTCCTTTTCCAAACACAACCAATCAAAATGCTACACTTATTCACCAAGTCACACACACACTCCTCACATGTGCAAACACTAATAGCTTAACTGATCACTAACCAATCACTGCTTTACTGTAGTATAGGCCTATAAATAGGTCAAAGGTCAGATGACCTGTTTTGAACAATGGATGCCAACAATGGACAGAGAGCAAGAGGAGTAGGAGGGAGAGGAAGAGGAAGAAGAGGACGAGGGCAAAGAAGATAAGGAAGGAGAGCCTTCTCTGATGAGATTAGGGCAACACTTGTTGATCATGTGATCAACCACGGTTTGACCATGAGAGAGGCTGGACTGAGAGTCCAGCCCAACTTGAGTCGATTTACAGTGGCGTCCATAATTCGAACCTTCAGAAATTAGAACAGGTATGCAACTAAATAATGACTATTTTAGCATTACAGTAATGTAAGAGAGCATATCTTGACTAATATCTTGACTAATGACACCATATTTAACAACATCAATGCTGTAAGCCTGTCTACCATACAACGCATCCTCCAACGGCACAGTGATGATGAAACAACTTTACAAGGTGCCATTTGAGAGAAACTCTGACAGAGTCAAGAATATGCGACATGACTTTGTAGAGGTATGTATGCAACACTACTTCCAGTACTTCATACATACCATCTTTACTCATCTGTATATCCTTTTGTCTGTTACAGAGAGTATTGGAGCTGGATGCCCATGTAATTCGCCATGAATTTATTTATGTGGATGAGGTTGGCTTCAACCTCACCAAAACCAGGCGCCACGGAAGAAATGTAATAGGACAGAGGGCAAATACCAATGTCCCTGGACAGCGTGGGGGTAATATAACTATGTGTGCTGCCATCACTCAAAATGGGGTCCTCGATCACAATGCCACACTGGGTCCGTACAACACCGGCCATATGCTCACTTTTCTGGATGCAATTTACACAATGCTTGTCCAGATCAGGAGCCTGCTAGATTTGTCGTTTTATGGGACAATGTTAGTTTTCACCGGGCTGTTCTGGTCCAAAACTGGTTTGCCACCCATCTACAATTTGTAGTTTTGTACCTACCCCCATATTCACCTTTTCTAAATCCCATAGAGGAATTCTTCTCAGCCTGGTGCTGGAAAGTGTATGATCGCCAACCCTATGCCGCATGACGCTTCTCCAGGCAATGGAGGACACATGTGGGGACATAGAGGTTGCCTCTGTCCAAGGTTGGATACGCCATGCTAGGAGATACTTCCCTCGATGTTTGGCAAGAGAAAACTATCTTGTGATGTGGACGAAGTATTGTGGCCAGACCCAGGCTGGAGAAGAGATGTAGCGTAACTTAGCACTGGTGACTGCCCGCACCCCCCCGGGACCCCACACACACAATTGTGTTCTTTACTGTATTCTAAAGAATATACTTTTGGTTTACATATGTTTATGGTTTGGTTGTATGCTACTGTATACATCTTTAATGTGTGACCTAATAAATATTTTATGTTTCTACTTTCCATTGGTGTTTACAGTGTACTTGTTACCCCTCTCAGCAGATTACTTTCACTGTAGAACATTGTATTGAAATGTAGATATAAGCCTATGAAAGACCAAAGAGCTTTAGATTTAGAACAACAGTGTTTACATGGTATATCCAAAAATGTACTATTATGAAAGCAGTGTTTGCCATTTGATGCAAATGCTTCATTCTGACATGTGTTTATGGCATTTTGAATGCAGTGTTACATTTTGAAGGAGATGTGAGGCATTTTGCATTTTGTGTGTGCAGTTTTGGGAATTGTGTGTAGAGTTTTGAAGAAAAGGAGACAGTTGTAAGCAGTTGGAAAAAAACTGTAATATAAGGAATTTGATGTAGGGCATTTACGTTTACATGACCATTTTTTGTACTTTTCCATCCCTGTACTTAAGTACATTTAAAACCAGATACTTTTACTTAAGTAGTATTTTACTGGGTGACTTGTATTTAATTCACTTTTTATTAAGGTATCTTTACTTTTACTCAAGTAGGACAATTGAGTACTTTTCCACCACTGCCCTTCAGTTATTCTCTGCCTGCTGTTTACAAGCATTGCTCTGTGAAGAGTCACACTTAAGTACATCTCCTATGAGCTGACAACCTTTAAGCACCAGCTGATGACCAGCCAGACTGTGGAAAGTCTGCCAGAGGTGTGTGTGTGTGTGTGTGTGTGTGTGTGTGCGTGTGTGTGTGTGTGTGTGTGCGTGTGTGTGTGTGTGTGTGTGTGTGCGTGTGCGCCAGAGACAAATAGTTTATCAACCATTGTGTATTATAGGCAGAGAGGCAACAGATAATTGAGGATAAATTGAGATGCTGGACTGGATGGATAAATCACCTATCTATCATTGTGCCGCTTATTTCCCGACAGTTCATTGTAAAACGAGCAAGTTATTTACAGATTCAGGTGAGTCAGCCAACAAAGAAACAACGAAGACACAAATTGGTTAGAACTGGATAAATTTTTTACTGGAAAGAAAAATAACACTTTAAAAACATTTTCCACTTGTTAGTACCAATATTGTACAGTGCGAAACATACTGTACTGCTCGTGATATTAGTTCAGTTACAGCAAGTTTAAAATGTCAATTAAATGTCAATTCTCAAGATATATGGCTATTCTAAGTAAAGGTACACTACTCCAGTCTATTTTCTTTAGTATCTCCTAGTACTAAAATCACCAGAGACATCAAACCTTATCACTATCATAATTAGCATTTTAAACAATACTTTTATCAAGACATTTGGATATTCAACCTGACTAAAGAATTACATTAGTGATAGCCGTCACTTCTAAAATCTCCCTTTCTATTGTAGTATGCTATGTAAATCTACCTAAAGAAATCTACTGAAAATGCAACGCCCTGGTCCAGACATGACTTTGTGAAAAGTTAAGACCGAGGTTACACAATATGAGATCTGTGTGCACTCCCCCTCGTCCCAAAATACAATGACTTCCCAACATGAAGAGCAATCAGAGCTGCATCAATCAATCATCATAACTCAATCAGCATCCCCAACACAGAGCATACAGAGCAGAGAACTAGGCAGTGGCTGAGTCCAAAATTACACCCTTTCCCCATAGGGTTCTGGTCAAACGTAGTGCTATATACAGGGAACATGGTGTCATTTGGGAGGCATACAATATATCTTGATAAAAAGTGGACGCAGTCAACGGGGGAGAAACTCATACATTAAAAATAGGATGAAAGTTCATGGAAATGTCTTATTTACTCATTGGTGACGACAGAAGGTTTGAATTAATAGAGCGTGTGAGATGGATGTCTTGGTTTGTGCAATTATATTTCTACTCACAGAAATGGAAATGGCTGCTTCGTTGGCCAGGATGATAAGTCAAACCACGAAGAGCAGTCAGCGCTCGCTTCGCTGATTCTGCCTTCAGTATAATATATTACAGTCACTGCATTCACTATAGAAAGTGCACTACTTTTGAGCAGAGTCCTGGTCAATAGTAGTGCACTAAATAGGAAATAGGGAGCTATTTGGGACAAAGCCCCTAGCTCTCATCTAAATATGGGCCAGACCAACTTCTCATTTACACGTCTCTCTTTTGCAATCTCAAAGTTTTAATGTCTATCCATGCTTGTCAACTATCCAAGAAAGATTGCCATAGCCCTCGTATATTACTCTTCTTACGTATGCATCCCAAATTGCATCCTATTCCCTATATAGTGCACTACATTTGCTCCACCACTTCCTCCTCTGCTGGCACAATGGTTTGAAATCATCCTCAAATACCAGATAATAAATATTCCTATATCCATGGTATTTAAAGGATGGTTCTCTGTCCACTGGCCTATCTATCCCCTGGGTCATAAACATATTTTAAAGCAGAACCATACATCAATGATTCATACAACATTTTTGAATTCACTGTATTTCACTGTGCTCAATTAATTCACTTCACTTCACTTAATTTTTTTCGAGCTAATTTGCATTAAAACAGGCCACGCAAAGACAGATAGATATGGCCAATTTGATGTATTTTAATACAGTAACAATTAATGTCTTTGTGCTCCAACACCTAGTGCTAGATTCAATCCATATCGAGGAAGAGCCGCGTTGGGCAATTCCCGATCGAGCCGGACATATGCAGTGTGCATATGTATGTATGAATGTAGTCTCCGCGAACACAGGAACATTGTCTTTTAAATGTAAAATTGTGCTATTGCGCAGATCTTCCGCATTAAATCTAGGCCCTAATCCCTCCCGGGGTTAGCTTTTGAGACAGGCAGCAGTGAGGCTCTGAGAAGAGGAAGTTGAAGGCCAGTAACTGTGGGATGTCCAAGACCACACATACAGCAGGCTACTTTCTGAGTAGCAAGATACACACGTCCTCATCTGCTATAAACACTGAACCTCACATATCAATGTGTACAGTCGTGCTCTTTCTCTCTCACTCTCTCTCTTTTCTCTCGTGCTCTCTCCCTCTGTCTCTGCTTCCGTATCAATGTCAGTAATGTTGGAGATTGCTGTGTATTGGGACCAAAACAAGGCAAACGCATATTTTCTAATAACAGTGTAGGAAATGTTACAAAGTCTATTGCTACAGGATAGAGGGTTTGTATCCTTGGTTAACAGTTTTGTAAAGGTACACATTAAACAGAGGAGTGGGGAAGAGATACAATACCCATGTGGCACAAACTGAATGTTGATTGCACATCAATATAACGCATGTACAGTAATACTCGTATGTTAGTGAGAAAGAGTTAAATGTAGAAAAAACTACAAGTGAGTAAAATACATGGAGTGCCTGCCTCATTCTAGGAAGGTCAACAAAGAATTGTTAGGCGTGTACCCTCTGTACCAACGTTGCTGAATAATAGCAAATCTTACGGAATATAAAGAAAATGGCCTCTCTCTTTTGTCTCTCTGTGGTGAGTATGTCCACATGGATGCATAAAGATGTGTATTATCACCCCCCCAGCTAAGAGAGAACACTGATAATGAAGACTCCTCACAGTTCAGTACCCCTGCAGTGCCCCATCAGGCTAGGATTCTGAGAAACACACAAACCACCCACACACACACGTTAACTTATTAGCTCTGGTGGAACAGTTTAAGGAGGGAATGCGAAGAGCATCCGTAAATGATGTTATTTGGCCACTTTTGAGCACGAGCAAAAGTTGGAAACCAATCTCAATATCATGACCCGCTCCTTCACAGAACAGCTCCGCGTGTGTTTGAGGTGTACTGTACCACTACTGAGTGGTGCACAATATCACATGGGCAAGACAGAAAGCCCGTTTGTTAAAAGTCAATAGCACAATACACAGAAAGTAAATGCCATTAGAATGACATGACATGAATACTGAGATTTTGGTTCGAACAAGAACGAAGAAAAACACAGGCAGTGCAGAGAGTAACTAGACTAACTAGCAGCAATACTAGTTAAATACAAGTAAATATACTGTAGATATAAAGAGAGGGAGATGACCGTAAGCAGTGTGACACAAGTCATCTAGGCCTAGTCCACGTTCCATAAACCTCATGGCAGTATTAAGTGATGCACAGTTAGCAATGCAATGCAGACACACACAGTAAGACAGAGCGCTCACAGCATCAGGGTGTCATTCCCTGGGAGTGAACTGAACACTACAAGAAAGAAACGTCTGTGTCCGTAGTTCAGCAGGGTAAAACATAAACGTGGAAGGGCTCTGGTACGGTGTCACTGTTGCATGCGTAATGAGCAATAAGCTACAATTGATCTAGTGTATGAAGAATCAAAAAAAAAAAAATGCCTCGTTCACACACAAACACGCACAGGTGCTCAGAGACACAGAAATGGTTTCCCTGACAACCACTGAGCGGAGAGGATCGGAACTAGTCGACGGTACATGAGGTGACGGCAATTATCATACGAGGGATAGCAGTAACCCTGAGTTATTCAAGACAAACAGTTCATAAGAAATACGAACACAATAAGTTCAAAATAAACGCTGTTTTATATGATATATAGATACTTTGAATTATTGGTAAGACTAATTTAGTACTATCTTTTCTATTTGTGGTACATGTATAGATAACGGAAATCTATTCTCTAAAGCTCCAGAAAACCACCAAAGCACTTTATAAATACATTTAGCTCTTTAGGGAGATCTACGTACTTCCGGAAAAAAAAAAGCTTTAATCTGAGTTCACACAGCTGACAGGTAGACAAAGGAGGAAATCTGTCGCCATCTCTTCTCCCCTTTCACAAAGAGTCTTTATTTTCCCTGCAGGTGCTGCATCTCACTCTCTCTCTCTCTCTCTCTCTCTTTCCAAGAAGACTTTCTGGGCTCCTGAGCATAAAATCTAACTCTATGTGTCTCTTGAGACTAAAGGAGGATCTATCCACTCCTCTCTTCTACCTTCACTCTCTGGTTCTCTCTCAGTAGAGGCATTAGTTGAGACAGTGAAAATGGATGGGGGGTACAGTTCACCTCTTGACAGTAGCTGCTACTGGAATTCACTTAGTGCCTTCAATTCATCCGAGAGCTTAGGATTGAAGCCTCCTCGGTGAGTAAAACCACCTGAACCCCGTCTTCCTGTTGCACCTCTTCTACAGAGCGCTCCCGTCCAGGACCTCTCAAGGAAAGCCGTCACCGTAGGCTATCGGTGATGAGATACACAGCCAGTAGGCTGACAAAGGTGAAAGGTGAGCAATGTCACAAAAGGTTGTCATAGTCAAGCAGCTTGGAGTGCTGGCGGGTTTTCCACAGGCGGAAGAGACGGAAGTCAAAGTACATCTCGATCATCTCCTTGCCTAGAGAGAGAGAGAGAAATAGAGAGAGGGTGGGCGGGGTCGAGGGGCTCCGGTTAAGTCCAGTTGATTTCTCTTCACCTCTCCACTAGCTAATCCGTTCTCAGAAAAGAAAAGAATTCACGTCCCCCCCCTCCCTTCCCAACAACTACTCTCAAAGGTTGATTGAAATATACAGTTGATTGAAGTGTTCATGTACTGTAAAGCTTGATCAAGCTATAAACCGGTGGAAATGGAGGAGACAAGATAAAACAGAAAGAGGTGGAGAAATAGTGGGGTCTTGTGGGTCAATAGAGGAGAGGGAAACACTCAGTGGAGATAATGAGATATTAATTGAGAAATAATTAGCATGACATCAATAAGTGTCAGGGGGAAATGATTGATGAGGGGTGCGTTCAGAGCTCAGGAAGTTCAGACATGTCTGCCAGTGTGTTCCCTAATGTCCTGATTAACTTGGTTTGCCTTACTAGGTTTGATTAATGTTCACTATTTACATTCAGGGAACGTGTACAGCGCAGCATGTAGAAGATATTGGAAAAATCGAAAATGTACATATGTGAAATTGTGTGTGTGTGGTCATGCGTGTTACACTCACCCTGCGCAGACAGCTCTAGTGGGGACTTGAATTCGATGGCATGAGGTCTCATTAGCTGCTTCAGATTCTGGATTAGCTGTGAAGCAGAACATTTTACATTTTCAAAACATCCATCTGGCAAAACAGACAAACCTCTTGAGAGGAGAGAAAATAGTCTTCTGTTCACAGCAAAAACAATTGCAGACATATTGTCACTCATTCTTTTTCCAAAGGAAACTAACGCTCAGTTGTACCTCCAAAAGCAATATAACTAACTCCAAAGTTAAATATGTCATAACATCAACCGAAAAGAGCCCTTCATAGTGGGAACGACAGGGGCAGAGTGTGTCTTGTGTATACAGCAGAATGGGAAGTTACACTGAAGTGTTAACCTGTGTTTGTCTCACTGAGTATATCTGTTGTTGAGTGGCCGTTGTGTGTACGAGGAGAGTGCTCATTGCTGGAGAGAGCCTGTCAGAGCACATTACTGTACCTTACATAACCCTCCTCCTGCCCACTTCTCCGCTCACTCCCTAGACCCCCCCTCTCCCCGCTCCTCTCCCTCTCTCTGCACCTCCCCTTTCCCTGCACCTCTTCTCTTCTCCACTCCTGCTCCACTCCCTGCAGTCTGGACCAGCCAGTGCCACTGCCCCATGGAGCCTCGCAACCAATTAACATGTTTTTCCAGAAGCCCGTTTCCTATCTGCTGACGCCATTCACAGAGCAGTAGAAGTAGCAGCATGCATAATCTAAATCAATGTACGGAACCTCTGGGGAGTTTGTGTGCGTGTGTGTGAGAGGTCAGGGTTCGCGGCCCCTAGCGGGACTCTGTGAATATAACGTGCTCCAGTGTTACAGTGCTTAACCTCAACTCCCCTGACCGTGTCGACAGAGATGAACAACAATCGTTTGAACCCTTAAAGCCGGGTCACTATTTTAAAAGAGGGGAATACTGTACAACAGAAGGATTTCGGTGGTAGATTCTATCGGCAGAAACCAGCAGACGGGTTAACAGAATTCAGAGGAGGAACTAATGATGTTTTTGTCTTGTCCTTTGTAGGCTAGAGGTGACTGCTCCCCAGATGAAGACTGTACAGGGAGTGAATACAACTAAAGGAGTGGAAACGAGCTGTATAACAAAGTTAAGGTTTGCATCCAAAATGGCATCCCATTTCCTATAGGCCCTGGTCAAAGTAGTGCACTGTATATGGAAAAGGGTGCCATTTGGGAGACACCCAAAATCAATCAAGGAGATGTTAGAGTTGAGTTGCAGCTACAGGTAGGCTGGGTGTGTACCGGTACGTAGGTCTCTCTGAAACTAGCAGACTATTATTAGACGGATGACTAAAGCTTTCTATCTGCATTCCAGCTGAGGTAGCAGGGGATTACAGATAGCAGAAGAGAACACTGATAAATGCACTGAAAAATGCTTCCCTGTACCATTTCTGCGACTTGTACAGCCTCCAGACTGCCACGCACGCAGACACACACACAGACACACACACACACACACACTCCAGAGAAGGAACAACGTGGCGAAAATGTCAGCTAGACTGGAACAGTGGGCACACTGTACAGCGTGCTAATGAACAAAATGCATGCATGTGTTGCTGTACATTTCACTGCCTAATACAGCGTGTGAAAACGGTATGTTCAATTATTTAAACGAGTAAACACAAATGCTGTAGCATATGTACAGAGTTTCTGTGTGAGAGTGCATGCATTTTCAAGACCATCTGAACTAAGTGCCTGTGTGTGTTTGCGTGCCTGAGTGTGTGCGTGTGTGTCTGTGTGTGTACGTGAATCTGTTTGTGTGCATAGCTGCTTGTTCCCTGCAGTGTCTGCCAGTACGGCTTAGTCTCTGTGGGTGAGGAGGGCCAGCAGGGCAGGGGGATGTGTGTGTGTGTGTGTGTGTGTGTGTGTGTGTGTGGCTCTATACTGGCTACATAAATAAAAATAGGCCTATATACTGTGCACTCATCTATAATGAAGCAGTACAGTTGTGGTAATAAATGTTTACAGTGACAGAATAGGAAACAACTATTTACATAAGTTAATATAGTACTGGGTAGGGTTAGCCTGGGTACCAGTCTGTTTAGCTGTCCTATGACAAAAATTAGCATGACGAGGATTGTCAAGGAGTGGAATGAAAGCTAAACAGACTGCTACCCAGACTATGGGGCCAACATTTCAGTAACTTTCACAAAATCCCAAAGGTTTCGGCAGAAATTCCTGGAATCAGGAGGGGAGAACACAGGAAATCCAGGAATCAGGAGGGGAGAACGCAGGAAATCCAGGAATCAGGAGGGGAGAACGCAGGAAATCCAGGAATCAGGAGGGGAGAACGCAGGAAATCCAGGAATCAGGAGGGGAGAACGCAGGAAATCCAGGAATCCTCCAACTGGGATTTCTAGAAAACCTGGTAACTTTGGGAAAATTACTAGAATTTTGCAACTACAATAGGAAACTTTAAATCCATACTTTTTCTCCATTGGCGCTCCCCAGAACATAGCAGCCCATTATGTGAATGAGGTTGGCCTCAGGGTTTAGTTTGCTCATAAACCGACTCAACTTCTTCCAGAACCTGTCCATACAAATACAAGTGGAAGAGATTAAATGAATCTGCATTTTTATGGTAGTGTATGACTTTGGTCTATGTTCCTGCAATCCAGTGACAGTTGTCATGGTGATATTGTTGTCAGAAGTGAGTGATCTTACTGGATCATGTCCTCCTCCTTCTCCACCTTGGCAAACGTGGCCACTTTGTTCTTGAGCAGGTACAGATGCCCCGGACCTCCCTGGAGAACAGGTTCATTCCAGTTATGTGCGTGCAACAATAACCGCTGCAGCAATAAGCTGACTTAAACAATGAGTTTGAGACAATAAGAACCCATTCTCCAGCTCACACACGCAAACACACAATAGTGTCTAAGCCATCTCCCCTTCCCCTCTCTCACCTGACAGAAGATGAGCATGTTCCAGATCTTACAGCCTTTCCTGTAGGCCGTCAGCTTCTTCTCTATCTCCTCTGTGATTGGAGGGAAAGATGGAGGGAGGAAAGTATAAATGTTACTTTTCTGCAGGCTGAGGAGAGAGGCCACATACTGTACTATGATCATTATTCAGGGCATACTATGACTGAAAAACAAACACTTCCTCTACTCACCAATGATGTCATCGAATGTGGCATGTTCATGATCCTACAGAAAAAAATGAAAAATAGTGCACAATAAGAGACAGTAAGACAATTCCAACTACTGTGTGAACGGGGTGGTTTATGGTATGCACGTTATGGCGTAGCATTTAAAAAGTTGATATTTTCCATATAAACTGAAAAAATTAGGAAGTGTAGAAGAGACTCTTGCAAATCAATATGACAGTCATCAGAATATCCAGGAATGATCATAACAGGTAGGAGTAGTGCAACGGACCAGTGGATGAGAGGGACTCACATAAAGGATGGGGATGACCGAGGGGTCGTCCCGACGGATGATGTTAGGGACATATTCAGCCTTCGGGACCTTAGAGGATATCAGCTGGAAGAAGACAGACAGTCTCAACATCTATACAAAAATCCACGAAAAACTGTCTACAGTGGGTACATTATATACTGTAAGTAACATCATAATAAGAATGGAAACAGATAAATACATTTGTCAGAAACTACCCTACTTAGTAGTATGATATCTGTTTAAGGTCATATAGAACAGCACTACAGAGATATTCTACTACAGTTTACACTTAGCTATTAACAACACAATGTACCCTATTCACTTTGCACTGCTATGAGATGGCTAACTGGTCTCGTAGGTGAGCTGAGAATCTCACTATGATTTTGGGGGGGGTGAAGTCCTCTCCCTCGCAGGCTGCTCTCTCCAGTTCTCTCTCCTCCTCCCAGTCCGCATCCTCCTGTGACCCTTCATCTAGAGCCCCTGACGAGGACTGCAGGTCCCCATCTGACACACACACACACACACACACACACACACACACACACACACACACACACACACACACACACACACACACACACACACACACACAGAAACACAGAGTCGGGGAGAGATGAAAGGATCACAAACAGAGCTGATTAGAGGAGAGTCTGCAATCAAAAGCTACGCACCTGGCTGCTGGCTGTTTGCAGAGAGAAGAAGACAGGAATCATAGAGAGACACACATCGAGGAAATATCACATTTACATAAGTACTCAGACCCTATACTCAGTACTTTGTTGAAGCACCTTTGGCAGTGATTACAGCATCGACTCTTCTTGGGTATGATGCTACAAGCTTGGCACACCTGTATTTGGGGCGTTTCTCTTACATTCTTCTCTGCAGATCCTCTCAAGGTCTGTCAGGTTGGATGGGGAGCATCGAGGCAGAGCTATTTTTTGTCACACCCTGATCTGTTCCACTTGACCTCGTTATTGTCTCCACCCTCTCCAGGTGTCGCTTATTTTCCCCAGTTTATTTATCCCTGTGTTTCCTGTCTCTCTGTGCCAGTTCGTCTTGTATGTCCAAGCCTACCAGCGTTTTTCCCCGGTTTCCTGCTTTGCCTTTTCTCCTTTTTCTAGTCCTCCCGGTTTTGACCCTTGCCTGTTCTGGACTCTGTACCCGCCTGCCTGACCATTCTGCCTGCCTTGACCTCGAGCCTGCCTGCCACTCTGTACCTCCTGGACTCTGATCTGGTTATGACCTTTTGCCTGTCCACGACCATTCTCTTGCCTATTCCCTTTGGATTTATTAATCAAACTCCAACCATCTGCTTCCTGTGTCTGCAATTGGGTTTCAGGTCTCTGCGTTGTCTTGGGTGTGTGCTTAGCCTCGATGTCCTGTTGGAAGGTGAACCTTCGCCCCCAGTCTGAGGTCCTGAGCTCTCTGGAGCAGGTTTTTATCAAGGATCTCTCTGTACTTTGCTCCTCGATCCTGACTAGTCTCCCAGTCCCTGCCGCTGAGAAACATTCCCACCACCACGCCTCAGTTTGGCTGGGAGGCCAGCTCTAGGAAGAATCTTGGTGGTTCCAAACTTCTTCCATTTAAGAATGATGGAGGCCACTGTGTTCGTACCCTTCCCCAGATCTGTGCCTCAGCACAATCCTGTCTCGGAGTTCTACGGACAATTCCTTCGACCTCAAGTCTTGGTTTTTGCTCTGACATGCACTGTCAACTGTGGGACCTTATATAGACAGGTGTGTGCCTTTCTAAATCCTGTCTAATAAATTGAATTTACCACAGGTGGACTCCAATCAACTTGTAGAAACATCTCAAGGATGATCAATGGAAACAGGATGCACCTGAGTTCAATTTCGAGTCTCATAGCAAAGGGTCTGAATACTTATGTAAATAAGGTATTTCAGTTTTTTTTGTTTTTTTTTACACATTTGCAAAAATTCCCAACAACCTGTTTTTGCTTTGTCATTATGTGGTATTGTGTGTAGATTGAGGATTTTGTTTTTTGTTCATCCATTTTAGAATAAGGCTGTAACGTAACAAAATGTGGGAAAAGTCAAGAGGTCTGAATACTTTGTGAATGCACTGTAGCACAAGAAATCATAGGCACATAAAGCAGGCACACAAAGCCATCAGATACATAGACAATATGTTGCAGAGAGACACGGTCACAAAATATTTAGAATGAAAGACAGAGCTTGGAACATACAAGCACAGACTCGGACAGACCTTGGACAGATATGGAGGACGGCAGAGACGCACAGTACAGGCGTAAAGGACAGACGTACAGACGCAAGGTACAGTAGACTGCCGTCTCCAAAAGACAGATGTGAATAGGTAGAGGAAAAATACAATCAGGGTCAAACAGTCTGTACAGGGGAGCTTCTTTTCAAATGAGTGTGTGAGTGTGTGTGTGTTTGTGTGAGTGTGTGCGTGTCCATAGTGTGCGTATAGCGCCTGTTTTGTGCCTCAGTAAAGTTATTCTTAACTGTACGTGCTTGTGTCGAGTATGCTTGAGTGAGAAAGTGTGTTTGCGTATGTCTCCTGGGCACGTCGGCTTGCATGAGCGAGTGTGTGTATAGTATGTGTCTGGACTCACTGTCTCTGGAGCCATGGAGAGAGTCTGGCTTCATAGGGGTGGGGTCACTCCAGGAGCGGTTGAAACTCTTGGCTCGGCGGTCGGCATATGCTGATGAGGGAGTGGAGGAGAATGAGTGGAGGATGAGGAGGAGGCCGGGGGGGGAAGAGTGCCACACGCACTTTCCCTAATCAAGCCCAAAACACACTGGGCGTGTTCCAATAATATCTATTTTCTTCTGAAGTGTACACTTGTTCACTACTTCCCACAAGTCTAAAAGCATTGGATTGGTGGAGGCTAGAGGGAGTTTCCACCTTGTATTTTAATACCTGTAATTTCCTTCCAAATCAGTGAAGGGAAGTGAACAAAGGAACACTTTGGGAGAAAAGGACAGATAATTGGGATGTAGCCACTCAACACAGATGCTAGTAACTCAGAAACGTCTTTCAACACGGAGTGGGATTCAGTCCGCTATACAGACGCCAACACACACAAACACTTCCCATATGTTCAACACATCCCGGTTCATTCAAAACAGCCTGGCTGAAAACATGTTCCTTGTATTGCTCTGACTGAGTCAACATCACGAAACAGTGATGCTGAGTGGGTGAGCATCTGGTACTCCAGCTCACAGCTGGGCCTGTCGTATCCAAACCACCCAGTCACTTAAAAGCTGCTAATAAAGTCAACACCTCTACCAGCTTCTTCTAACCAGATATCCTACTATAAAACGCCAACTTGAAAGCTTTTATGCCGTAACGTTGATCGTCTTGACTCTTTGACCACTTTCTCCTGGGAGTTGGATGTCTATTTTTCAGACAGGTTGAAATGTAAGAGAGGGACACAGAATTTAGAGGGGAGAACATGTGGAAGGGGGCGGGTGAAGTGAGATTCGGTGTGCTTGAGAGACTATACTACTACAATTTCACCACACTCCCACAATGGACCACTTGGTTCCATTTACTGTAGCTTTACCTAGTTAATATTGAGCCATGCCACAATTATTTATGAATGTATGAATGTACCATGCAGTATATTTTATCCAGCACACACTGACACATGTACTGGACAGGCTGCATGCATATAGCACAACCACACTGACTAAAGTAGATCCCATAACAAGCTACGACGGCACAGGCACCAGGGCCACACTCACTGGGGAACTCACTCTGAGCCTTCATTCTGCGGCTGCCCACCATTCTCAGGTGCTTCCGGAAGTTCCTGTCACAGAAAAGAACAGAGCAGTAGAAGGGAGAAGAAAGAGGGAGGAGAGAGAAGGAGAACAGAGGGAGAGGAGAGAGAGAGCAGAGGGAAGAAGAAGAGTAACAGTTTAGTAGCTTACCTGGACAGGAAAGTGAAACGGCGTGTCAATCAATGCCTGTTCATGTTTTGTTTTGTTTTTGGGGGGGTGCTTTGCTGTTTGAAGTTATTCAGTCTTGATCAATCTTTTTTTTATATATATATTTTATTTCACCTTTATTTAACCAGGTAGGCTAGTTGAGAACAAGTTCTCATTTGCAACTGCGACCTGGCCAAGATAAAGCATAGCAGTGTGAACAGACAACACAGAGTTACACATGGAGTAAACAATTAACAAGTCAATAACACAGTAGGAAAAAAAAGGGAGGAGTCTATATACAATGTGTGCAAAAGGCATGAGGTAGGCGAATAATTACAATTTCGAACTCTCCCACAACATGATTCAACTGGATCAAAAGAGATGAAATCTTTTCCAAGTTTGGTCAGTCTGACTCATCCAAAACCTCTGAAAAAAAACATTGTGGAACTGTGATTTCTTTTTTTTATCCAATCTTGTGAAACAAGTTCCTGTGATTCAGCTGTCATCTACTGACAGTGTACAAACTCTTAAAAAAAAAATACGTGATGTTAGTTACACAGAAAGTAAATACTGACTAGATTCAGTAATGCGTACAGATAACCGTGTTACTGGAGCCTGGTACTGTATATTGCATCCTCATAAACAGAAGCAATTACTAAATAACTTTTTTTAAGGAAACACATGCAATGGTATGGCTCAGTTGTGAACCGTCATTCAGGGCAGAGCCCCGACTGTTTTGAGCCCCACCTGTTTAGCTAAAAATATATACAGTGCATTCGGAAAGTATTCAGACCCCTTGACTTTTGCCACACTTTGTAACGTTAAGAACATCTCAGCAATCTACACACAATACCTCCATAATGACAAAGCAAAAAAAACAAGTTTTTAGACATTTTAGCTCTTTTTTTTTTTTTTTTTTACTTTGTCCCCTTCCGCTGAAAAACATCTTCACAGCATGATGCTACCACCATGCTTAACAATAGGGATGGTGCCAGGTTTCCTCCAGAAGTGACGCTTGGAATTCAGGCCAAAGAGTTAAATCTTGGTTTCATCAGACCAGAGAACCTTCATTCTCATGGTCTGAGAGTCTTTAGGTGCCTTTTGGCAAACTCCCAGCGGGCTGTCATGTGCCTTTTACTGAGGAGTGGCTTCCGTCTGGCCACTCTAACATAAAGGCCTGATTGGTGGAGTGCTGCAGAGATGGTTGTCCTTCTGGAAGGTTCTCCCATCTCCACAGAAAAACTCTAGAGCTCTGTCAGAGTGACCATCGGGTTCTTGGTCACCTCCCTGATCAAGGCCCTTCCTTCCTCGATTGCTCAGTTTGGTCGGGCGGCCAGCTCTAGGAAGAGTCTTGGTGGTTCCAAGCTTCTTCAATTTAAGAATGATGGAGGCCACTGTGTTCATGGGGACCTTCAATGCTGCAGACAGTTTTTCGTACCCTTTGCCATATCTGTGCCTCGACACAATCGTGTCTCAGAGCTCTACGGATGATTTCTTCGACCTCATGGCTTGGTTTTTGCTCTGACATGCACTGTCAACTGTGGGACCTTATATAGACAGGTTTGTGCCTTTCCAAATCATGAATAATTATGTAAATAATGTATTTTTGTTTTTTATTTATTATTATTTATTTTATTATTTGTATTTTGATTTTAGATTAAGGTTGTAACGTAACAAAATGTGGAAAAAGTCATGGGGTCTGAATACTTTTCAAAGGCACTGTATGTATATATACAGTAGTATGTATATATACAGTATTACTTTATTTATTTATACATATTTTTTGTTATTAATATAAAAAATGTGTTATTTTGGCATTAATACGTGTCACATATCAGTTTGCAAACCATGTAAAAACAAAAAATTTATTAATAAAGCCGCATACAAAAACATGGTCTCATCTTTGCTTTCTTGAGTAAGGCAGCTCCAAAATGCAGGTGTTTCAGCCTAGCCTCAGTGCTTTCTGTGGTGGTGGGGCAGCCAGCGGAAAATACCGAGCGTAGGGGTTGGTAATGTGATTGACTCAGTGTTCTGTCACTCACTGGGACACTACGTCACTGCAAAATCTATGGGGATAGCTTGAAAAATCAAGCCCCTTGGGTGCTGCCATAGAGTTACATTAGAACTGTCCATCCATCAAGGCTCAAGGTCATTGGCCACAGATAAAATGTCATCAAATCAAGTTATATATACCATAGCTTTGATTGGACTCATGTCAACATCATACTTTCAAAATCTTAGCTAGCAAACTAGACAAGCTGTCATTATCATGAATCAAGTCAACAATCTACTGACAAATCCTTTTCAATAGAGAAAATGTATCCATGCTCATCGAAAATTGGACAAACATTACACAACAAATTGGAAATTGCAAATTCAACAATGATTGGTTTGGAAGGAATCAGTGGCTAACTGCAAACGTCGCAAAGCAATCACTAGCCTGTTATTCAGTGGAGTGGGTGTGTGGTACAAGTCTACGTTTAAGCATCTCTTTTCCAAGCTTAAAGGATTTAGATTTTATTTGATTAGGATCTATTTTAGTCCTCATTTGGACTAATCTTCAAAGAGTCCTTAAACATTAAAATACAATTTATAATACGATCACATTTTCACATATAACACACTGTTACAAACAGACATAACGCACTAACATATTGATCAGATAACTACTCTAACAGTCTTTTCTGTCTGGACACATAGATGGTGGACAATCTATTCCTAGTATTTACTGAATGCCTGTCTCTTACCAATTGAATACTGTTGTGAATAGAGTTTGGCCGTTTTAAATGGTGTATATTATGAAATAAAATAAGAATGTTTTTTCAATTATCTTGATTGATTGATGACCAACCAAGAGCATTGCGCATTGACTACAACAGAATAACCATATGTCCACCTTAAAACAATCCTTGCTGCTTTCTTCTGTGCATTCTGCAGCCTCCTAATTTCACTTGCTGATGCATTTCCCCAGGCCACAGAACAGTAGTTCACCTGACTCTCAATTAATGCTTGGGTTAAGAATCTTTCCTGTTAAATATGTAGCTATCCTTCTGATCATGCATGCAGCTTTAATATTTATTTGAACATAGATTAGTTATTTGAGACAACCATGATAAGCAGTTGTCTAGCTGCACTCCTAGTAGTTTGGTTTCTGCCACTTCCTCAATTTGTACTCCCCCCATACTTAATGGTATCCCATGCTGTGTTGGCCTTTTCCTGGTAGAACAGACCAACATACATTTGGTTTTCTTGGTGTTTAAAACTAGTTTGTTCCGGCAAACCCACCTAACCCACGATATTTTCCAACTCTACTTGTAGAGCTTGCTGTACCTGTTGAACCGATTGTCTTGCTGCATAAATTATAGTATAATCTGTAAATATAGTAGCTTGAGTTCAGATAAGGCTTAAGGAAGGTCGTTGGTATATATCAAGTAAAGTAGTGGCCCAAGGAAATCTGCCCTGCGGTATTCCATAGTTTAAAGCATGAGGGGAAAAATTAACCATTGTTATAGGTGGACTGTTTCCTGTCAGTTAGATATGACTGTACCCAATTCAATGCTACCTCCTTAAAACCATAATGCAACAATTGTGTCAAAATTATTTTATGATCCACTAAATCAAATGCTGCACTAAAATCTAAATATAGTACACCCACAAACCTGCCATTATCCATAGCATTGAGCCTCTGGTCAGTCATGTCAACCAATGCAGTGGTAATGGAATGGTTTTTGCGAACAGCATGCTGATTGGCTGTGATCAGATCAATCTTTTCCATGTACTCCCATATGTGTCTACTCACAATACCCTCCAATATCTTACTTAGTGAAGGGAGTATACTAATTGGTCGACTATTGGCAGGAGTAATGGGTTCTTTGCTGTTGTTCGGAATAGGACACAGTTTAGCACGCTTCCATACATTTGCAATGACCAATTACATTTGCAGTGGCCAATTAAATATTTCAAAAGGATAAACATTCATAAACAACACCATGGGCCAGAAAAGTTTGAATACAGCACCAGTGAATGAGTTGTTTATATCTCACCACCGGTGAGCACAGCAGTTACTACGTCAGCTCAAGGACAGGGAATTAGACAGCTGGCCGCTACAACCCTGGGCAAAACGGAGGATCGAGGAGGTCAGCACTGCGTCAGGGGTAGATTTGGATCAAATTAGTTCAGTAAAAGAGGTAAGTTTGGGTTTTGCATTGTAGTGAGTTTTATATTGTGTCAAATGCTCAACAATATAGTCTAAGATAATGGTGGCGCAAGCATGTAAAGTTAATAATGGTGCTATAATGGTTTGTTTAGGCTATTATTAGCCTAAAAGGTTGAATACATCGGCCATGCTGTCAATCTAGTATGACTTCTGGCGCGTTAAAAAAAAAAAAACTGGAAATTCAGAACTGGGAAATCTCAGACTTCAGTGAGTTCAAGACAACTGGGAACTCTAAAAAAACAAAAAAAACAAGCTCAGACTGGGAAAATAATATGTTTTGAACGGTCATCCAACTCGGAATTCCAAGTTGGGAACTCGGGCCACTTTCTAGAGCTACGGCCTGAAGATCAGACATCATGACTCAACCTTGTTTTTTTCCAAGTTCCCAATTGTCTTGAGAGCACCATCAATCCAGAGAATGCCAGACTTTGATGACAAAGTTTGATGACGAAATTTGCCCACAAGAAGGACTGCCGCGCCATCTTCCTGTGCAAGTCAGCACAGCATAACAAGGTGAATCAAATGCTGCACTAAAATTACTAGACAGCTGGAGTCTTCAACCCCGGGCAAAACGGGGATTTCGTTGTCTAGCTCCCTCATTAATGTCTTAATCGGAATTACGGATTGACTCTTATCTGCTCGTCGTCCCATTATGCCATAGTTTGTACATCTTAATTGTCAGTAGAAACCACATTTGTTTAAGCAAGTCAGCCATATCAGCTTTTTTTTTTTAAGGTAGTAAATGAGGCTGAATGAACAGTTTCACTGCCAGACAAGACTCTGCTGATAACCAGGTGTGGCGATGGTAAGGATTCACTCCATGGTGCTGAAAAGAAAGCTCTGCTGTTGGGACAACTTTATGTAGGCCCTAACAGTTTGTGGGCATCTTTAATCACCGTTATAGTGCAATTAATTAGGGTTCAATTCCCGGTCCGACTCTCTTCTCTGTATACATCAATGATGTCGCTCTTGCTGCTGGTGATTCTCTGATCCACCTCTACGCAGACGACACCATTCTGTATACTTCTGGCCCTTCTTTGGACACTGTGTGAACTAATCTCAAAATGAGCTTCAATGCCATACAGCTCTCCTTCCGTGGCCTCCAATTGCTCTTAAATGCGAGTAAAACTAAATGCATGCTCTTCAACCGATCGCTGCCTGCATCTGCCCGCCCGTCCAGCATCACTACTCTGGAAGGTTCTGACTTAAAATATGTGGACAACCACAAATACCTAGGTGTCTGGTTAGACTGTAAACTCTCCTTCCAGACTCACATTAAGCATCTCCGATCCAAAATTAAATCTAGAATCGGCTTCCTATGCCACAACAAAGCATCCGTCACTCATGCTGCCAAACATACCCTCATAAAACTGACTATCCTACTGATCCTTGACTTCGGCGATGTCATTTACAAAATAGCCTCCAACACTCTACTCAGCAAATTGGATGCAGTCTATCACAGTGCCATCCGTTCTGTCACCAAAGCCCCATATACTACCCACCACTGCGACCTGTATGCTCTCGTTGGCTGGCCCTCACTTCATATTCATCGTCAAACCCACTGGCTCCAGGTCATCTATAAATCTTTGCTAGGTAAAGCCCCGCCTTATCTCAGCTCACTGGTCCCCATAGTAGCATAGTAGTACGCGCTCCAGCAGGTATATTTCACTGGTCACCCCCAAAGCCAATTATTTATTTGGCCGCCTTTCCTTCCAGTTCTTTGCTGCCAATGACTGGAACGAACTGTAAAAATCACTGAAGCTGGAGACTCATCATCTCCCTCACTAACTTTAAGCACCAGCTGTCAGAGCAGCTCACAGATCACTGCACCTGTACATAGCCCATCTGTAAATATAGCCCATCCAACTACCTTATCCCCATACTGTTATTTATCTTTTTTGCTCCTTTGCACCCCAGTATCTCTACTTGCACATTCATCTTCTGCACATCTATCACTCCAGTGTTTAATTGTTATATCGTAATTATTTCACCACTATGGCCTATTTATTGCCTTACCTCCCTTATCCTACCTCATTTGCACACACTGTATATATACTTTTTCTATTGCATTATTGACTGTATGTTTGTTTATTCCATGTGTAACTCTGTGTTGTTGTTTGTGATGCACTGCTTTGCTTTATCTTGGCCAGGTCACAGTTGTAAATGAAAACTTGTTCTCAACTAGCCTACCTGGTTAAATAAAGGTGAAATAAAAAATTGAAAAATTAAAACATTACTGTATTGTTTAGTGGCTTTGCTGGCATGCATCTAAAAATTTTTTAAAACTGTCATGCAAAGACATACATGCTAAAATCGCCACTGGTATGGCTTAAGGTACAAGTGTGCTTAACCTCCTCTTCCTCTCTAACTTAGAAGTTGAAATTAGACTTTGAATTTGAATACTGCCCTCCCTCTCATCCCTCACTACTTCTCCTCGTCTCTTCAACCTACTTCATCCCTTGTTCCCTTGTCTCTCGCTCTACACAGCTGTCTGGTATACACATATCCATGGTTCTGATTCATGTTGTGGATCAAACACAGGCATTATGCATATGGGTGTGTGTGTGTGTATGTGTGAGAGAGTTGCTGTCGTCAGTTTACCCACAAACACTGCCTGCTTTAAAGGAGGAAGTAGAGAGGGAAAAAGGATGAGGGGAAACAGAGAAAAGAAACCGCCCTAAATCTAAGTGGAACAGAGTGGAAGAAGAGAAACAAGCCTAAAAAAAAAACTCTCCATAATTCATGAATGTTTATTTGACACGTGATGCTATTGTGCATGCATGTTAAGACGCTTTTAGCGCTGTCGTCGCTTGTCTTTGTTTAAGAGGACTCTCTCAAAGTTAGGTATTTGTTCCCACGTGTTGTCCAGTACGCAATACTGAATCTCTCTCTATACTGTTGTAGTATGAATGCCATAGTTAAGACAAACATGTTGGAAGAAACACTCATAAATTAGAACTAATGTTGTGCATTCTGCTGTGTCCAATTTATAACGGAAATACCTTTATTGAGACTGTTGCCTAAGCCTGGGGTTACACAAAGCAACTATCATGCAATTTTAGTTGCAGTTGCAAGTGGCATCATCTCAAGTAACTTTGCTGTTACATGAAGCAACTCAAATGCGATTAAAATAGCATGGAACAGCCAATCAAATTGAAGATGCTTCTGTCATATTGTTTGAGAATTCTAAATTCACCCCATTTCAACAGTGGAGATTTGTATGAACCCTACTGTCTGTCTGTCCGATATTTGCAACATTGTTTCAATATTCAAATTCGATGTCCAGCTGTCCCATAGTGTCGGGATTCGGGACGAGATAGACAGGCAACGTTTCTCAACCAGTCGAAATCATGAATCTGCTGGCATCATTTTTATGGATATACACAAAGAAATGTAATTGAAAAAATGTCAAAAGAAAATGCAGCTAGTTTGCAGTCTTTCCAGCTTGAAGCGATTGTGTTAGCTGTGTTGTTGGCTAGCTCCTCTGAACATCAGTGTCCTGATGAGTGAGCACATTTTCCAGGCGAAAGCATGCCTCATTAGCTCATTGTTATGGATGTATCCAAATAAATGTCTCTGGAAAACAGCTTAACCCTCTATGGCATGACTTTTTATTTTTGGGGGGAAAAATATTTCACCTGGTTTTTGGGGAGCTTCGGGGTCCCTGATAATATATCCATCATAAAATGTGTCATTGTCGTCCCCCAAACAGATGTTGGTTTCTTGCTGAAACACCAAGGTTTTCTATAGTATGTATGATAAGTGGAATAAGGAAAACAAGCAATATATGCATTAGAACAAGTTTAATTTAGACAAACATCAAACACAAATAGTTCCAGTCAATCACAATAAGAAGCTTCAAAGTCAAAACATCAAACAATCAAATAAACTAACATCCAAATGAGTGTGTGTGTGTGTGTGTGTGTGTGTGTGTGGGGAGGTTAGCCTATGTGTGGGTATATGTGCAAGTGTGTGTGTGTTTCAGTGTGTCTGAATGTGTGTTTGTGTGGGTTATTATTTGAATCAGTGTTTCTCTTTTTGACAAAGCACACTCTGATTTCCAATTCTGTGTGGAACCTCAGGAAGCAGTTGCTGGTGGATGTGAAACAGAGGTGGACATCACATTTCTGGCACTTGGCTTTTGGTGTACCTGTGCACCCTGGTACCTTGCATCTCCCCTTCTTTTCAGTGGGCTGTGGCATCCAGGTGCACATCAGGGACTGGAATTGGAGCAGCGGGTTCTTTTCTCCTCTTCTCCTCATACCTCACCAGCAATTGTGGAACTGGGATAACATTTCTCGCGCTCCAGACTCTTTCCACTTTTGCAATGTATGACTTGAAGGTATACAGCTTCATTTGTTCCTTCTTTCTCATGCCAGTGCCTTCACAATCTCTTTGGTAGAGCAGCCAGGTGGTCACGATGATCATATCCAGGAAGTGGAAGACCAGCCGGCGGTAACACTTCTTTGATCTGATTTTGTCCTGGTACAGTGAGTCGAGCAGATCCACCCCACCCATATTCTTGTTGTATTCTTTGGCTATAATCTTTCGCTTCAGATTCCAACTGTCAACCTCAGGGATTTTCTGATGGCCTCCCATCTATTCAGTATCATGGTGTCAGCTACTTGGGACACTCGGCAGGCTTTGTTCCAAAACATGAAGGTGCCTGGTAAACCAAACAATGTACACCACAATACCCAGGAACTGCTCCAATTCTTTTGGAGTGAGGTTAAGGGGCTTGTTTACGTTACATTGTATCGCATATAGATTTGACTGCCCTACAATAACTTCCAGAATGTCTTCAGAGAAAAACTACTTGGAGTACTGGAGGGGGGGACATGATATCATCAGATCTTGAAAGCAGGCCCTGCCATTCTGGATAAGCATTGAAGTATGCATTGTGGGGTGTTGTCCACCGGGGTAGGCGTGGAACATCAACCTCTGCTACATCTTCATCCTCAGGGATTCTCCTTTATAAAAGAAAGCAGGAAGCACACATTTGAATGTGTCACATACCCTTCTTCATCTTACTGACAGGCATGCAAACTCACACACACATTACTTTGCTGACTGACCCCTAACTGACCCCTGACCTCCTAACTGTCTTTCGAACCTGATTCGGGGATCCACTCTTCCTGACTCTCCTCAAGCTCACTGTCCTCACTGTCAGCGGGAATGACTCTAACTGCTCGATGATGTTCCTTCTGCCCATAAAACGTTCTTGTGTCCATTTCCTGTAAGTATCAGTAGATAGTAAAGTAAAAATATTGACCATGGTCATAATTATGCATCCGAGCACATCTCCACACTTTAGCATGATATGGCCCGAACAAAAGTGGTCTAACGGCACAATGTTGCCCTGAGGCAACGAACCAACAAAACAAAATAAGTATTTAAACAATCAAAAATACTTCTTTACTCATGCACATATTTTTTTTATATGAAGTTATTTGAATTTAAACATGTTAAAAAGTGATTTTATCTTACCAATTGGTGGCCCTGTGTCCCATGCGGCTTTGCTTCGTGAAAGGACTGCTCCACCCCCAGACAAAAGGCCACACTCACTTCAGCCCCTCATTTCATTGGACACAGACATGTTAGAAAATATATCTATATTTTTTTATTTTAAAAAAATGAAAGGGGTGGTGTGAGGTACAAAAAGGTAGTTTGTTGCCTGAGGGAAACACCATGCCAGAGGGTTAAACAAATGCAAATGCAGCTACTTTGCTGTTATTCTGCCTGCACTTTTTGACGTGACTGTAAGTTAGTCGTAGTTGGCTAGCTAGCAAGCAAGGGATAAGAATGTTGCCAGCCAGTATGGCAATGGAACATTTAGCAACCGAACCGATAGAACGAACGACCAGCCGGCTTGGGTAGCAACCCTAGATTTGTGTCGGGACTATATCTTGTGGAAGGATGAAATAGTATGAATTTTTTTTGATGAAAATATGTCAGTCATTATTTGAATATACATTTACATTTACATTTAAGTCATTTAGCAGACGCTCTTATCCAGAGCGACTTACAAATTGGTGCGTTCACCTTAAGACATCCAGTGGAACAGCCACTTTACAATAGTGCATCTAAATCTTTTAAGGGGGGTGAGAAGGATTACTTTATCCTATCCTAGGTATTCCTGAAAGAGGTGGGGTTTCAGGTGTCTCCGGAAGGTGGTGATTGACTCCGCTGTCCTGGCGTCGTGAGGGAGTTTGTTCCACCATTGGGGGGCCAGAGCAGCGAACAGTTTTGACTGGGCTGCGCGGGAACTGTACTTCCTCAGTGGTAGGGAGGCGAGCAGGCCAGAGGTGGATGAACGCAGTGCCCTTGTATGGGTGTAGGGCCTGATCAGAGCCTGGAGGTACTGAGGTGCCGTTCCCCTCACAGCTCCGTAGGCAAGCACCATGGTCTTGTAGCGGATGCGAGCTTCAACTGGAAGCCAGTGGAGAGAGCGGAGGAGCGGGGTGACGTGAGAGAACTTGGGAAGGTTGAACACCAGACGGGCTGCGGCGTTCTGGATGAGTTGTAGGGGTTTAATGGCACAGGCAGGGAGCCCAGCCAACAGCGAGTTGCAGTAATCCAGACGGGAGATGACAAGTGCCTGGATTAGGACCTGCGCTGCTTCCTGTGTGAGGCAGGGTCGTACTCTGCGGATGTTGTAGAGCATGAACCTACAAGAACGGGCCACCGCCTTGATGTTAGTTGAGAACGACAGGGTGTTGTCCAGGATCACGCCAAGGTTCTTAGCGCTCTGGGAGGAGGACACAATGGAGTTGTCAACCGTGATGGCGAGATCATGGAATGGGCAGTCCTTCCCCGGGAGGAAGAGCAGCTCCGTCTTGCCGAGGTTCAGCTTGAGGTGGTGATCCGTCATCCACACTGATATGTCTGCCAGACATGCAGAGATGCGATTCGCCACCTGGTCATCAGAAGGGGGAAAGGAGAAGATTAATTGTGTGTCGTCTGCATAGCAATGATAGGAGAGACCATGTGAGGTTATGACAGAGCCAAGTGACTTGGTGTATAGCGAGAATAGGAGAGGGCCTAGAACAGAGCCCTGGGGGACGCCAGTGGTGAGAGCGCGTGGTGAGGAGACAGATTCTCGCCACGCCACCTGGTAGGAGCGACCTGTCAGGTAGGACGCAATCCAAGCGTGGGCCGCGCCGGAGATGCCCAACTCGGAGAGGGTGGAGAGGGGGATCTAATGGTTCACAGTATCGAAGGCAGCCGATAGGTCTAGAAGGATGAGAGCAGAGGAGAGAGAGTTAGCTTTAGCAGTGCGGAGGGCCTCCGTGATACAGAGAAGAGCAGTCTCAGTTGAATGACTAGTCTTGAAACCTGACTGATTTGGATCAAGAAGGTCATTCTGAGAGAGATAGCGGGAGAGCTGGCCAAGGACGGCACGTTCAAGAGTTTTGGAGAGAAAAGAAAGAAGGGATACTGGTCTGTAGTTGTTGACATCGGAGGGATCGAGTGTAGGTTTTTTCAGAAGGGGTGCAACTCTCGCTCTCTTGAAGACAGAAGGGACGTAGCCAGCGGTCAGGGATGAGTTGATGAGCGAGGTGAGGTAAGGGAGAAGGTCTCCGGAAATGGTCTGGAGAAGAGAGGAGGGAATAGGGTCAAGCGGGCAGGTTGTTGGGCGGCCGGCCGTCACAAGACGCGAGATTTCATCTGGAGAGAGAGGGGAGAAAGAGGTCAGAGCACAGGGTAAGGCAGTGTGAGCAGAACCAGCGGTGTCGTTTGACTTAGCAAACGAGGATCGGATGTCGTCGACCTTCTTTTCAAAATGGTTGACGAAGTCATCTGCAGAGAGGGAGGAGGGGGAGGGGGAGGAGGATTCAGGAGGGAGGAGAAGGTGGCAAAGAGCTTCCTAGGGTTAGAGGCAGATGCTTGGAATTTAGAGTGGTAGAAAGTGGCTTTAGCAGCAGAGACAGAAGAGGAAAATGTAGAGAGGAGGGAGTGAAAGGATGCCAGGTCCGCAGGGAGGCGAGTTTTCCTCCATTTCCGCTCGGTTGCTCGGAGCCCTGTTCTGTGAGCTCGCAATGAGTCGTCGAGCCACGGAGCAGGAGGGGAGGACCGAGCCGGCCTGGAGGATAGGGGACATAGAGAATCAAGGGATGCAGAAAGGGAGGAGAGGAGGGTTGAGGAGGCAGAATCAGGAGATAGGTTGGAGAAGGTTTGAGCAGAGGGAAGAGATGATAGGATGGAAGAGGAGAGAGTAGCGGGGGAGAGAGAGCGAAGATTGGGACGGCGCGATACCATCCGAGTAGGGGCAGTGTGGGAAGTGTTGGATGAGAGCAAGAGGGGTAAGGATACAAGGAGTATATATGTTGGTAACCTGTTGTATAAAACTGATGTTTGGAGGATATATTGGCAATATATCCTCCAAACACAGTCTTCAAGGGCATTATCACTTAAACATCTCCTGCTGTGCTTGTCTTTGTTCTGTCAACCTTGGTAGAGGGTTGTTCTGCACAGCACTGACAGCTGTGTGTTGACATGACAACTGGGTCAGGATTCCAAACCGTCGAATGGATCATGTGACAAAAGTGTTTGTTTTGATTGGCTGTTGAAAAGGTTTAATTGGATGCAACCAAGTTACAGATTAGTTGCAGGGGGGTGCTTCGCGAAGCAATCAAGAAAAAACTAAAATTGTGTGCAAGTTGCATCGTGTAACAGCAGCCTAACGGTTTGCGTGTTAGATACCAAGCTAAAGCTAACGTGTGTTTTCTAGACAGCTGGTTTACAAATAAAATACTGTCAAGGTCTCGTACACAAATCAACTGGGTGCCTGTGACAGTACGATGCACTCCCTGAAATGACTCAGTGATGAAAGAGAGAGAGAGAGCGAGCGAGCAAGAGAGAGCACCTCCTCCAGACCTAAATTAATGAGGGGAGTTTTGGTGTGTGTGCACGTGTGTATTAGCGTGCGTGCGTTACTCTTCATATACAAACTTCTCAGTCCAATCTCCACCCATCCATATGTGTTCCTTTAATCTGAATATAATACATCGAACCAAATTGATACAATGAAACACTGTCCATACTCCTCTGCAACACGAGAACCCTGGTGCACTGAATACACCGACAATTTATTGTACCCTTTATCCTGTAAGAGCTACACTGTGACACATGATTCATACAGTCACAGCCACACAACGCTGTCCGGCAGAGAAGTGAGTTACAGTCCAGTCTCCATGAACACAGTCACACGGTGTGCACTGCAGCAGCTCGGTGTTTAACACTGATTAAAACTGTCATGCCAATGTCATGCTGTAAATGTTCATACATTGATTCATTGCCACGGTTACACACCACTGCCCATTGTCGCACAGCCGCCAGGCCTAAGGAACTAAAATGTTGACAAGCTGTTGTAGCAGTGTCAGTCTCACCAACGCAAACCCAGCTCTTGGTCCCATCTACAGTAGTACAGCTAGGCTTGTCTCCCAAATGGAATCCTATTCCATATATACTGTAGTGTGCAACTTCTGAGCTGGGTTTGAGTTGGTGAGACAGACACTAGCTTTCCTCCTTTACCGCCAGCCCATCCATGCACAGACAGCAACCCAGACACTCACGCACACCAATCATTATTGACTTCTGGAGTCAACTGTCTGGCTCTTAGGCAAAGTGTTGTATGATCACGCTACCTGGAACAGTGAGAGGCTACTGAGACATGGTCGATCGTTAGAGTTGGTCTGACGGACAGGGTGTGAGTGTGGGGGGGGGCACAACAACAATGTTAGAGGGTGCCTGTGCGTCTGTATGTGTGTGTCTGCGCAGGGGTTGTTGGGGCGCGGGGGCCACACCACACTACAGCACTGTGTACAGGGCAGCCAGGTAAGACATGGAAGGTACCTCTCAGTCTCTGTTATAGTAGAGGTTGCCTCCTGTTCTCGTTTCCTCCTCTTTCTCTCAGCAATGCACCGGAATGCCCTGCTGGGACGTCACAGTGTTAACGGGGTCAGGGCTCAGAAGTGAGGGGCTGGGTTTGTGAGTGCAGGGTTAGAAGGCGTTAGTGAGCGGGGATCCACGCCACAGAGAGTTAGCCATCACAGGGTTAGCACTGGTTAGTGGCTAGTGAGTTAGAGCCAGCAGCACAGGTGTTTGTTGTACACGACACACACTGCAACAACACACATAAGGATACCACCAAGACAGCAATTGTGTTTGTGTGTACCTCCTAAATGGATATATGTTGTGACAGGGTGCCAAAAAGAGTAACCATCATGTGTGACAGATGCTATCCATATTCTACGCACTGGGTTCAATCACTGCCTGTCACACAGATGATGAGAACTGTCTGTGTGTGTGTTGCCTACTGTGCATAAAATAGACTGCTGTATGCTGTGGTATAAACTAATAACTACTAATGAGGATTATAAAACAAATGACTCACAACCTGTTCTATGTATACTGGACAGTGCACAATTAAGAAATAAGGCCCAAAAGACTTGTGCTATGTGCTGAATATAGTTACAAGTAAATTGCGTTGTTTGGCCCGAAGTCAACCCATTTACCGGTGACAGAATTCAGCACATAGCACGGTCTCGAGTGCTTTATTGCTTTAATAAAACGGTTACCAACATTAAAATAACAATACATTTAACTTGTTTAGTATGGTCTGTTTGAAACTCCACTTACTACTTGTAGCTGTATAGTCTGTTTGTGTTGGTCTTGGCTAGCTTAATGCTACTGTTGGTAGCTAGCTAGCAGTCACTCACTCACAGCACCGTCATTAAAAGGGGCATGAGGGAAGCCCCGCATGCCTACAATTTTATGTTTTTCAATGTAGTGAAAACGCTCGGGAGCAGGCAATGTTGAGAAGTAATCTTTAAACGTGTTGCCCTTTTCTTAAATTTAGCTTTGTAATTAAATAAAACAAGGAGACAACAAAAAAATTGCATTCGAAAAAGGTGAAGTTTTTGCTGTGCACCAATGGGGTAACCTAGGTAACCACAGGTTGTTTTCCCCACAGGCGGGAGGGGGCGCAACGTTATATCTAATACCAACTGGGACTATGCTAGCTAAACTGGATAACTAGCTAGCCTACAGCTAGCCTAGTTATGTCTGCTAACGCTCTGTACGTTGCCATTTATCGTCCATCCACTAAAAAAAGTGTTCTGTGTCGCCTGGTGCACCACTCCGGCAGAAAAGAGGAAGATAATGGATACTGTTCCTGGAGACAATGTACCAGGCGACATGGGACACTTTTATAGTGGATGTACAATAAATGGCAATGTACAGATTAATGAGAACAAAACATCTTAAAAGTTGGCAAACATAACTAAATAAGCTATAGGCTAGCTAGCATAGCAACAATTGTTTGTTAGAAGTATAGAAAGAACAACCAGTGTTTTTCCCTAACAACATTGCCGGACTCTTTCGTCTAAAGGAATACTTAAATAGTATGAATTGAATTATCAAGATAAAGTTAATGAAAATGTGTCATTTATTTACATTTTATATGTTGGTAACCGTTTTATAGAAGCAATAAGGCACTCGAGACCGTGCTATGTGCAGAAAACAGTTGGCTGGCCCTTCGCGTCGCATCGGGCTGAACAACAGCATATACCCGTGACTGTATTCAGCACATAGCATGGTCTCTTGTGCCTTATTGCTTAATTATGAAATATAATCCATTCACTCCCAAATGGGAACCTATTTCCTTCATAGTACTCTACTTTTGACCAGATCTACTTCTATCTAGACGGGCACCACTAAAACAATGAGTAGCATAATGGCCTTTTCTTGAGACCACCTACAATGTGTACTTTTCATTACACTTGTGCATTATACAATATTGCGTAACTACAGTAAGCCTATATTGCTCTAGGCAATTCTTTGTTCCTTCCCGAATGCGTCCTTTTGAAGAGTCAGTCGTCCTTTTGTTGCACCGAATGAACTGACGAGGGGTGTGTGTGTGTGTGTCATGACCCTGGCTACAGAGGAACAGAACACTACACTACCATCTCTAGTGTGACTCATTGTGCTACAGTACTGTGTCTTTTATGTTCTGCATTGTTGATCCGTAGATTAATACAATTTAATACTAGCTATACTGTTATAGTGAGAATTCAATCTGCACTTATTTACAATTTAGACCGATTGCGCAGAATATGTATTGTTTATTCGTTGGAGCTTTGGATACTGTTGATGTTTTACCGTAACATCGAACACTCAGTACAGCAGGGGGGGTTAAGAGGGGTTCATAAGGATGACGGATACAGTGGGTAATAGCACACAGGGAGACATAGCCAAGAGTTTAACAGTGAGTTGTCTGAGGGGCACAGAGAAGGAGTGAGAGAAAGAGAGAGTTACTCACGATATACTGTAGGCGCAGGAGTTGGTGCAGGCCGTGTGGAGGAAGGGAAGGAAAGAGAGGAGAATCAAGTTAAGACACTTTAGTAATAAATAAAGAACTTGACAGAGAGATATACATTTGGGAGAGCTAGCTGTCAATCATATGATATTCCAGTCAAGGACACTGTGTGCATCACAAATGGCACCCTATTCCCTATATAGTGCACTACTTTTCACCAGAGCCCTATGGGTCCTGGTCAAAAGTACAGCACTATATAGGGGATAATGTGCAGGGCCTCCATGGGGAGTATGAGGGGGGGACAGATGACGCAGAGGAAAGGAGGGACAGGAGAAGAAAAATAAACAAAGACGTTGACAGATGTGCACAGAGAGGGAGCGATGGAGAGAGTGTAGGATCCAGGGGGACGGCCAGATAGGAGATGAGTGGAGAGATGAGTGGAGTGAGAGAGGGAGCAGGGAGAATGACAGTGGCGTGCTGGGAGTGCAGGGTGTGTGTGGGCCGTAATTACTAGTTCAACCAGACAGGTGATCATTAAGCAGTCAGCAGTGTGTGTGTGTATGTGTGTGTGCGCGTGTTTGTGTGTGTGTGCGCGCGCGCGTGCGTGCGAGAGCGTGCCTCGCGTGTCTATGTGTGTAGACTAATGAACCTGCTCATGCAACACACAGTGCCCAAGGTCCGAAGGCCTTGCACAGTCATTAGCCCTTCTGTACTGCATGACAGAGCTTCTCTGAAACTACTGGCCTCCAACTGTGTCCAAGGTAGAGCCATGTGAAGGAGTCAAAACGTCTCAAATGGCACCCTTTTCCCTTTATAGAGCACTATATACTGTTGGGAATCCGGTGCATATTTGGGAGGCACTCTGAACTCTCATCTATCTTTAGATCCGTGTTGAGAACACGGAACTCTTGAGGAAGCCATGTCATGTTCGTTAGGAGTGTGTTATATCTGGACTGGGCGTATCCTATACTCACGCCTGCATTGTTGTGGTTGCCGTCTGGAAGCTGAACATATTCTCTTTGGGGAACCAGCTATTAGGGTTGTCCTCTACATACCAAGGAAACAAAGCAGCAGTTTAGCCCACAACATAAGACTCCAACTGTTGTTCTCTCAGCAGTTACCATGCTTCATACAATGTTAGAGCTGAGATCCGTTCTCAAACTTTTGGGGGGCCGGGGACCCCTTTTTTTGATAGTAAATTAGTCAGGTACCCCTTCAAACCATGTCTCGGGCCCTGGGAAAGAACATTTTAAAGGCTTGCCTTTTTGGGTTGTTGATTTTAACGTTAATATCCTGCAATTCTACACAGTTTTCCATGAGGCAGATAGAAAACTTTGGTGTTTTAAAGCTTAAAATACAGTGAATTTATGAAAAATAAAGATTGTTGGGGAATACAAGAAGTATTGAGTTGTAAAATCTATAATTTTTATTTTACCTTTATTTAACTAGGAAAGTCAGTTTAAGAACAAATTCTTATTTTCAATGACAGCCTAGGAACAGTGGGTTAACTGCCTGTTCAGGGGCAGAACGACAGATTTGTACCTTGTCAGCTCGGGGGTTTGAACTTGCAACCTTCCGGTTACTAGTCCAACGCTCTAAACACTAGGCTACCCTGCTGCCCCAATTGGTGTACCGTGGATACCAAAATCCCTGTGAGCCTCCCAGGCTCATGTTAACCCAGGGTTAAGAACATAAATTCTAGTTGAATAATATTACATTTGTATTGTATCACTCACTCTACACTTAAGCCACAGATCTCTTGGCCAAAATGCGTTTAATCTGTTGTTAGTAATATTCATAAAAAATCAAAATAATGATGAGTTTATATATATTTTTACAGTATATAGTACCAGTAAAAAGTTTGGTCACACCTACTCATTCAAGGGTTGGTCTTTATTTTGACTATTTTCTACATTGTAGAATAATAGTGAAGACATCAAAACTATGAAATAAGATATATGGAATCATGTAGTAACAAAAAAAAAAGTGAAACAAATCAAAATAGATTTTATATTTGAGATTGGCTCAAACACATTAAGGAAAGAAATTCCACAAATTAACTTTTAACAAGGCACACCTGTTAATTGAAATGCATTCCAGGTGACTACCTCATGAAGCTGGTTGAGAGAATGCTAAGAGTGTGCAAAACTGTCATCAAGGCAAAGGGAGGCTACTTTGAAGAATCTCAAATATAAAATATATTTGGATTTGTTTAACATTTTCTGGGTTACTACATGATTCCCTATGTGTTATTTCATAGTTTTGATGTCTTCACTATTATTAGTAAAAATAAAGAAAAACCCTTGAATGAGTAGGTGTGATTGAGATTAAGATTTAGCTGCGGGCCCCACTGTTTGAAGTAAAATCATTGTTGTTGTAATATTACAAATGGAAACGCTTTGCGTTTGAGAAAAACATTCTGTTCCAAATTAATCTTATCATAGTGGACAAGGGATGGCGATAAAGAGATATATAGACACCTAAGGCCCCACTCCCCTCCATTCTTCCCTCCCCCTCCTCCTCCTCCTCCTCCTCACCTCTCTCCTCAGCAGTTCCTTGTCTGTCTCTGTCTCGGTCTTCGCTGTACATCCTCTCCAGCTTCTTCCTTTGTTTGCCTCCGTCTTGCGGGGACGTCTCCAGATCCAGAGAGCGCTGGCTCTGACATGGGGCCCTGATGCAGGTCACAGACTCTGGGGTGCAGTCCTCCCGCGAGCCCCCCCTCCGCACCCCCCAGTCCCGGATGTTATGGGCGCTCCCCGAGCTCTGCAGGGGCTGGGACTGGGACCTGTGGTTCTGTTGGCCATGGTTATGGTTGCCACGGTGATGGTTGCCACCACCACCGCCGCCGTGTTGGTATTTGCTGCCTGGTGGTTGTGGATTGGAGTACGAGGGCTGGTTGGAGGAGGGAGGAGGGGACAGGGGCTGCTTCAGCACCTCCAGCTCCAGGCTCTCCTCGCTGCCTCGGCCCCCTAGCATGCCTCCCTCCCTGGTGATGGTGTAGACCCGCTGGGCAGCTGGCTTCAGGCCCGTCAGACTTCCCTCAGTGGACCTGGGAGGAGGCTGCTGCTCAAAGGAGAAGCTGCGCCCTGCTGAGAGCCTGCGCTTGGACGGTCCTGTGGACTGCAAACTATCTGGCTGCAGGGTGCTGGGCTGGGGATGGAGACAGCTGGACTGGGGATGCAGGGTGCTGGGCTGTGACTGGAGACTGTGGGCCTGGGGCTGATTCTGAGGGTGCAGGTTGTTGTGGAGACGACTGAGGTCAGGGGAGTCTGTGTCTTGGCCGATAAAGGTATCAGACAGCAGGTGATCTGGAAAGAGAGAGAGAGAGAGAGTGAGAGAGAGAGGGGGGAGAGAGAGAGAGAGAGAGAGAGAGAGAGGGCAAAGAGGTGAGCTGTTTGTCTTTTGATCTCAAGGCCTTGGCAACATTTGAGCAAACATCAGGGAGCCAAGAAAGCTTTTGGGAGATGAGAGGGGGAATGAGATGTGAAGAGATGGATGACGGAGAAGGGGAATTGAGAGGGACTTTAAGAGGATAAGTTGAAGGATAGAAGGGGTTTGGCAGACTTGCCTGGTCCTGGGCCTTGGGAAGATATACCCTCTCACAGTAAAATATGCCAATAATGTGGTCAAATTTTCAGAGCATTCTCTGCTTCTAACTGCTATACAGTGAGATGAGAGGAAGGCCGAGTGATGTGGAAGGTTACACGAAATATGAAGCCAAGCCAAGTCCTTGGAAATGTACTAGATGAGGTTGAGATGTAGGCTACCAGATGAGGCTGGGCACAGGTGAAGACGTTGCCTACCTGAGCCGGCACGGTTCTCAGGGTGTGTGTGAGACAGATAATCTCCAAAAGCTCTGGCTGCTCTGCAAAAAGAAGCACAACACAACACTGATTAGCACTGGACCACTGGCAGCCTGCCTGCCTGCCTGCCTGCCTCTCACCGTGAGCCTTCCTGCTGACTCCAACTGAGAGTGATTCACTATTTCAAGGCGTCTCCTACTCAGTAGCTAGCTATGTCCCAAATAGCTTCAGATTCCCTATAGTGTACTACTTTTGACCAGAGCCCATAGGGTTCTGGTTAAAAGTAGTGCACTTTATAGGAAATAGGGTTCCAGTTGCGACGCAAACAATGTTTTATGATTGCCTTGCGCAATCATTGATTAGACCTGAACATTTGTCTCATTGACTTGGCTTTACTCTGATTTCCCTATGGAACTGTCTTCTTAAGCCGAAACTACTCGAGAAGGTCACTTCACGCTGCTAGTCTATCTATACATCGCAAAAATGTTCATGGTACGTGTTCTACACAGTGGCCATTATTCTCTCCTACAGAAGGTGAAATCCAATATGCAGTGTGTTCCAGACAGGTTTGATATGATTCCTCACGCTTGCACACACATATACACAAATACACACACACAGACAAGCACAGACACACACACACGCACGCACACACACAAACACACGTAGTCCCGTGGGGAGCACTGGGCATAGAGCGTTAGAAAGAGGGACGTGGGAGGCTGAGTATGTACATGAATTCAATCGTTACCTTCGTAAAACTTAAAAGCACTCCTTTCACATGTCACAAATTCAATCTCCCCTACGGTTTCTTAGCATGGGCCTGGGGATAGATTTGCAATACAAAACCAAAGCTGCGTGCAATTCTCTTCTCCAGGTTTAATACTTCCTAATACGATCTCCCATGTACTGTACCACACACAGTAGCAGGGTCATTTCATTCGGTTTAAGACTGTGGTGACAAATGTGTCTTCCATATGGCACCCTACAGTATTTCCTAACAGCGCACTACTTTTCATCATGGGCCACGGGGCTCTGGTCAGAGATAGTGGACCTATATAGGGAATAGGGTGCCATTTGGGACACAAACAGAGGCGTAGGTTTCCCTTCCAACTGGCCAACTTGGAATGTGAACAGTGCTTCAGATATGGTCATGTGAAGGTTGTAAACTGTGCAGACATTTTATTCCAGCTCAGTGCTAAAATACCAGATTGAACTAACAATCAAGACCATTGTTGAATCAGGTTTTGAGTGCTGGGCAGGAACAAAAGCCTGCACAATCTGCGGCTCCATGACCAACCCTCTGACAAAGGATTTCATACGGAACATCTTTATGAATACTTAAAACCTAATAGGGTGGGTTATGAAATATTACCATACATTTCATTTTAATTCTTCAACATCATTAAAAGAAAAAATCTATTTCCCAATTCCCTTTCCCTTAAAATGTGGAGTGAATGTGGAAATGTTTTATTTAGTGGCTAGAGCTATTGTTCTTGCTCTCTTAATAGGCAACAGAAAAAAAACATGGTCAGCAGTACTAAGTGGTTTAATACTGGTAATTAGATCAACTTTCGAACGCAAACACATTTCTACAAACACATTTCTAAGCACGCCCACATAGCTATGCAGACTGCACATAATATTTGCTAGAGACACAGAGGATATAGGCTAACACAAGTAGAGCATGTGCGTACATAGTTACACACATATGACACGCATACATGCGCGCGCACACACACACACCTACATAGATACACAGGGCTTTAATCCTCCCCCAGTCAGTGGTGCTGGCTGGCGTTGTGCAGTCTGTACACATCTCCGGGGGATGCTGCTATGAAATGGGATTGCTTTGTTGTTGTAGCCATGGCCCTCTCCCTGCTACAACACACACACTCAAACTAATTAAATATGAGGCAGCACGTGTAGCAGCTCTCCCCCTGAAAATGCAGGTTGACATTTATTGGGATGACTCATGTACTGGAGGCAGCTCTGTAGTCACTAGCTGGCACAGGTTCAAAGTCATAAAATCCTATTTTAAACCAAACCCTAACCTTAACCACACTGCTAATGTTATACCTAACCCTAACCACACTGCTAGCCTTATGCCTAACCCTTACCACACTGCTAACTTTATGCCTAACCCTAACCTTAACCACACTGCTAACCTTATGCTTAACACGAACCTTAACCACACTGTTAACCTTATGCCTAACCTTAACCACACTGCTAACCTTATGATTAACCCTAACCTTAACCACACTGCTAACCTTATGCCTAACCCTAACCGCACTGCTAACCTTATGCCTAACCCTAACCACACTGCTAACCTTATGCCTAACCCTTACCACACTGCTAACTTTATGCCTAACCCTAACCTTAACCACACTGCTGACCTTATGCTTAACACTAACCTTAACCACACTGTTAACCTTATGCCTAACCTTAACCACACTGCTAACCTTATGCCTAAACCTAACCTTAAATGAAGACCAACAAGCTCATTTGTGTTTTCATAAATGTTTCCGATATATAGGCTAGCTAATTTTGACTCTGCAGCTGGCACATCTAGTGGAAATCGCTTCATCCCAAAAAACAACAACCTGCCCTGAAAAGTCCCAGCAACTGGTAGAGAGAGGGAGAGGAGAGAATGCTATCATCCCTTATCTCTCTGGCTCCACTGGGGATGGGGATGACAAAACACATTCACAACAACCACTTCCAGAGGACAAACTGGCATGGAGCCAATCTCTTTGTGGCACTACAAAGGTCCAATACAACACCGACTGATATCTCCCTGTTCCTAGCTCACCTCGGATTGCAATCGTGCATATTGAAGTAAGAAAGTGGAGAAGATTATTTAAGAGAAGTGATGTAAACCCAAATGGCATGTTCTGTGAAGGCAAAGCAAACGCCTTTGCTTTTGTCTGTGGTGCTGTGATGTATAGGGAAGTAAACACACTCATGTATGCAGTGGTGTGGTCAGGCAGGAATAGTGTAGCCAAGCCCACACATCCCGCTGCTGTGCCTGGGGACATATACATACAGTGCGGTGCAATGTAAATACATTATACTGATGTGTATGCAGAGGGCTGTGATGACAAAATGCATTAGGGGCCGTAATAGAGGACATGAGTAGGGTAACCTGACCAGGACAAACTATAGGCCCTAGTTATAAGCCCAGAGTTGTTCCTCATCAGGTAATCAGGACAGAATCCTGGCCCTTAGAAATGAAGAAAGAAAAATTCAGCTCAATGAGGTAGTGCCTGAAGTGACAGTCTGAAGCCACTTTTCCTATCTGTGTCAAAAAGCCAGCCTTCGGTGTTCTGGCCCTGGCTGTCTTAGTGAAATCATGAGTGTAGCCCAGTTACTGGGTGTCTCATTGACACCAAACCGGGCTCTTTTATAATGTGTTAGAGTCATTTGGGAAAGAGGGGTGAGTGTTCAAACAGAGTGTTCCTGCTCAGCCACTGAATCTCATCACAGATCTCCCAACTGAGAGGATGACCTCTTTATGAGACACCCTATATATCTCCCTCTCCCCATCTTTCTCACCTTCCCTCTCTCCCTCTATCCCCCCTCTCTCTCGCCTTTCCCTCTGTCTTTCTCTTTCCCTCTGCTGCTATTGGACCAGGTCTCCTTTGGAAAAGAGATGTCATCTCAATGAGAGAAAAACACGGTGTAAATAAAGGTAAAATAAAAAAAATAAAAGAATCTCCCTCAGTCTCTCTCTCTCTCTCTCTCTCTCGCCTTCTCTTCTCGACTGTGTCCTCTCTCCAATACAAATACATCCAATTGAGTGAAATGACAAGATGACACAACAAATATCGAGTTGGCCACTTAGCGTCTTAGTTTCTTGTCCTCAATTGCTCTCTCTCTCGCTCTCGCTCCCTCTCTCTCTCCCCCTCTCTCTCTTTCTCTCTGGGAGTCAAATGGAAATCTCTAATTTGGCAGGCCTTCAAAGTACCTGCTGGCCGCTTTCTCCGTTTCACCCTCTACACTGAGGTTCTTAGGTGATTAAATTGATGTTTATCAGAGTCCGTAAGAATGATTGCTTTGTAATTGGATTAAACAACAACAACAACAACACCAGATGTAGGAAATCACTGGGTAGTTAACGCCAAGTAAGCTTAATCAGTATTTTGACCACACGCAGACAGTCTCAGCCTACGGCACCGTGTTCCCTACATAGTGCACTAGGTTTGACCAGGGCCTCTATTGGGGACAGGGTGCCATTTGGAACGCAACCTCAGCCCTACTTTGCATAACATGATGAGTTATGCTGAGCGCGAGCGCCGTAGCCGGCCCGGTGTGCAGCGTTAGTTTCTGACCCGCTGTGTCCTGCGTTCCATTCGGCTGTTCCGTCTGTCGTTGGCGCAACAGTAACATGGGCGTAATTACTCAGATCAATGAGGGCCAGGCAGCCTCCACTGTACTGTGTCATTCCAGTCCAGGCTCCCTCTACAGGCTGTAATCAGAGTAATTACAGCAGCTAGATACCACAGATACATCCCCTCTGCACTGTAATCCCTGCCATACAGAGAGGAGGGGGGGGGGGGTGATAGGGAGGGAGAGAGAGAGAGATCACCCACTCTATTTTCATCTGGGAGCCCTAGTCTAAAGTATTTGTCCTCTCTGGATATCGCTCTGTGTCCCTCTGACTGCCTGAGAGCACAGAGAGAAAATTGAACACAGGTTGGGTGAAAAGGCCGGTGGCTTAATTAAGATACATTAGTACTGAGATGGCCTGAGATTCAGACAATAAACACTAGGTGTCAGGCAGACAATTACCTCTCTGTCAGAAGTGGCTGTAGGTTCAGCACTAGGGCAGCGTGTGACTGTGTAATACAAAGATTGCGTCCGAACTGGCACCCTAATCCCTACACAGTGTGCTACTTTTGACTAAAGGGCTCTGGTCAAAAGTAGTTGACTATATAGGGAATAAGGTGCTAGTTTGGACGCACCCACCCCAACACCAATGTACAATATCCTAATGGAATACACCAAGAGGCTGCTGAACCAGCTATTCCTCACATCAATGCATTGGCACCAGATGCGTATCAGGCCTGTAATGGGGATGTAGAATAATTAGGAGAGAAGCCAAGATGCGCAGTAATAACCAGAAAGGGCTAATCGTGAGTGTAATGGAGCTAACCTCCACTGTGCTCTCTCTGCTGTGTTCAGCCATTCAGTCACTGGTCAGCACTGCTCTGCAAGTGGCCACACAATACATTCTGCCTGGTATGATGAGTAGAGCCATGAAATGACACTGTACAACAGATGAAACAGTTTTGTCAACACTTCTGGAGTTCTATTGACTTGCATGGCCAGAGAAAGCTAACTTCAAGCCGCCTGCAATAATTGTCCTCCTAACTCTACTAAAATACCCAGTGTAGCCAAGTATACACTTATTCTAATGTTACCAGGCCAAATATATCAATATTTTGCTCCAGTGCATTTTCAGGTACACATATTAGTCCATTTACCTTGATGGCATAAATATACCTCTTGGCTGAAACCACTCTCAGTCCTGTGTCCAGCAACCGTCCAGTCCAGCATTGCAAGATGAATAATAGAACATACCAGAATCTTTTCTCTCCAAAACTCTTGAACGTGCCGTCCTTGGCCAGCTCTCCCGCTATCTCTCTCAGAATGACCTTCTTGATCCAAATCAGTCAGGTTTCAAGACTAGTCATTCAACTGAGACTGCTCTTCTCTGTATCACGGAGGCGCTCCGCACTGCTAAAGCTAACTCTCTCTCCTCTGCTCTCATCCTTCTAGACCTATCGGCTGCCTTCGATACTGTGAACCATCAGATCCTCCTCTCCACCCTCTCCGAGTTGGGCATCTCCGGCGCGGCCCACGCTTGGATTGCGTCCTACCTGACAGGTCGCTCCTACCAGGTGGCGTGGCGAGAATCCGTCTCCTCACCACGTGCTCTCACCACTGGTGTCCCCCAGGGCTCTGTTCTAGGCCCTCTCCTATTCTCGCTATACACCAAGTCACTTGGCTCTGTCATAACCTCACATGGTCTCTCCTATCATTGCTATGCAGACGACACACAATTAATCTTCTCCTTTCCCCCTTCTGATGGCGAATCGCATCTCTGCATGTCTGGCAGACATATCAGTGTGGATGACGGATCATCACCTCAAGCTGAACCTCGGCAAGACGGAGCTGCTCTTCCTCCCGGGAAGGACTGCCCGTTCCATGATCTCGCCATCACGGTTGACAACTCCATTGTGTCCTCGTCCCAGAGCGCTAAGAACCTTGGCGTGATCCTGGACAACACCCTGTCGTTCTCAAATAACATCAAGGCGGTGGCCCGTTCCTGTAGGTTCATGCTCTACAACATCCGCAGAGTACGACCCTGCCTCACACAGGAAGCGGCGCAGGTCCTAATCCAGGCACTTGTCATCTCCCGTCTGGATTACTGCAACTCGCTGTTGGCTGGGCTCCCTGCCTGTGCCATTAAACCCCTACAACTCATCCAGAACGCCGCAGCCCGTCTGGTGTTCAACCTTCCCAAGTTCTCTCACGTCACTCCGCTCCTCCGCTCTCTCCACTGGCTTCCAGTTGAAGCTCGCATCCGCTACAAGACCATGGTGCTTGCCTACGGAGCTGTGAGGGGAACGGCACCTCAGTACCTCCAGGCTCTGATCAGGCCCTACACCCAAACAAGGGCACTGCGTTCATCCACCTCTGGCCTGCTCGCCTCCCTACCACTGAGGAAGTACAGTTCCCGCTCAGCCCAGTCAAAACTGTTCGCTGCTCTGGCCCCCCAATGGTGGAACAAACTCCCTCACGACGCCAGGACAGCGGAGTCAATCACCACCTTCCGGAGACACCTGAAACCCCACCTCTTTAAGGAATACCTAGGATAGGATAAAGTAATCCTTCTCACCCCCCTTAAAAGACCTAGATGCACTATTGTAAAGTGGCTGTTCCACTGGATGTCATAAGGTGAAAGCACCAATTTGTAAGTCGCTCTGGATAAGAGCGTCTGCTAAATGACTTAAATGTAAATGTAAATGTAAGAATAAAGAAGTAGACGGTATCCTGTCTGTGTCCTCACCTTGTTACCCATTTTAAACTTTATTCTAGCAGTAAACAAGATATGTCCTGGGTAACACGGGGTAATTGTCAGAACAAGTGTGTCCATGTTAGCTACATGGAAAAAGTGACCTTCAATGTTTAGTCGCTGCTGCTGGAGACTAATCAGCCAGTGATTGTGATTCTGAGGCAGAAGTGATGTAAAACCACACCACCATGACATCGATTGATTTTATAGTCAATCTACAGGTCGGTAAAAAATAATAAAAAGTCCATAACTCATGGAAATGATACCGTCGTAGTGTTTAAAGTGAACACTAAAGTTAAGGGTGATTGCTTTCTGAAGGGTCTGGAACACGTCTCGGAATCTGTCATAGAAAAAGTGGAAAACACAGCTCTTGAGCTTCAGTCCAATAATATGTGTCTTTGATAATGTTGATCAGTTTGATTGACGGTGTGTGTTAGAGAGACAGAAAGACTAAGATGAGAAACAGAGAAGGAGATGAGAATGAGAGAGTGTGTGAGACAGAAAGAGATTGTGTGTGCGAGTATGTGAGAGAGAGAGAGAGAGAGAGAGAGAGAGAGAGAGAGATAGGTAGAAAGAGAGAGGGGTAGAGAGAGTGGTAGAGAGAGAGGTTGAGAGAGAGGTAGAAAGAAAGAGGTAGAGAGATCGAGTGAGAGAGGTAGAAAGAGAGAGGGGGGATAGATAGAGTGAGTGTGTGTATGACAGGGCATAACAGAAAGAGATCAAAAGTGTGTGTGTGTGTATGAGGCTGTGTAAGTGGATGTAAAGGTCAGTATGTTTCATTCTGTGATGTGAGAGAGAGAGAGAGAGAGAGAGAGAGAGAGAGAGAGAGAGAGAGAGAGTAAAATAAATGTTCTGGTACACCATAGATGCCAGAGCCTGTTGGTTGGAAAGCTTAAAAATTATGGAAACTTTTTAGAAATGTGTTGTTGCCTACATGCTTCATGCCATTTGGAAATCAAGGGTTTAGGATTCAATTTTGTGTGCAGTTGATTGGTAGCATTTCATATGCCTTTTCATATCAGATCACACACTCACACATATAGGGTTCTTCAGTTTGTTACCATAGGTGAACCCTTTTGGTGCTAACTAGAAGCCTTTGCTTCTACCTAGCACCCTCTAACCCTTTATGTAGGGTTCTTCATAGAACCCCCTGTATATGGTTGTACCTAGAACCCTTTACGAAGGGTTCGGCCTAGAACCCTATATGATATGAAGGGTTCTACCAATAACAATTTTATCATCTAAAGGTTCTTCCTAGGAACCCTCTATGAAGGGTTCTACAGAGAACCCTTTTATCTTTGGAGGGTTCTTCCTAAGATAAATTATTTATCTTTGTGTAGCATAAAATTAATCAATCAATGTACATGCAAAAACACAGATATTAAAAACTATTCTGAAGATCACCCTGCAGTAGAGCATGCTGGGAAATATGATAAATGCTTCTATGTAGAAACCTTCTTGCCTTCCAAACAATCCTTCTTGCCTGCCAAAAGAATCATCAAATAACCCTTTCTTCCAAACACGGTTCTTAGGATGTAAAATGTTCTAGGTAGAACCCTTTGCCTTACGAAGAACCATTGTCTTCCAAAATGGGTTCTTCAGATCAAAATGGTTATTGGTAGAAGCCTATCCCTGCGCAAATAACCCTTTTGTAACCCTTTTTTCTAGGATTGTAAATAACTTATCATGTTAAATACCATAACCCCACCTTGGCTACTGGGCATTAAGAAGCTAGATAGTACAAAGGGTACTGCTTGAGTTACAACACAATAGCCTACAGTAGATAAATGGGTGATTTTGCAATTATGGGCATATGTAACATGTTTTTTTTTTTAAATGCATTAACAGAAATCATTTTCTCATTTTGTCAGGAACCATAAACTGGTAATGCCTGTGACCATTTTATTTGACAATACATGGACTTCACTCCATTTTTCTCTGTTTCCCTCTACACATGTCATTACCGTTGTATTATAAAACATTCAGTTTTAGTTTAAAACTGATTGAAAAACATAATGGCTTTTTGGATTATTTGGTTAATCTGACTATAGGTTTTTGGTACCACCACATTTATAAATAATTAATACCTTAATCCATAAATATGGGCCTTTGCTGGCTGTGCTTGTATACCTGCACGGAGGCTAGCATCAACAACGTCATTTCTTGTTCAAATTATATCATTTTTATATTAGTTATATTGGGAACATATTTCTACTTGATGTAGACAGATGTGTGATAGTTAATGTTTACATGTATTTTTTCTTAGGAAAGATGTGTACATTAAGTTGGTAATGACTGTGTGGCAGTAATACAATGCATTAGTTGTGTACAGTAAGCAAGTGGAAATCGATATCTAAAATATCATCGATTGCTACAAAGACAGTCAAATATAATTTACTAAGCACTAATGAGCATTTTATACTAAAGGTATACAAATAGTACCTTGTAATTGTAATAATCTGTTCATTGTCATTACCGACACATTTTGTGGCGGTAGTGACAGTGTTGGTAATGACAATTTGCAACATTTATGGATTTACCTGCCAGACCGTGAGGTTTAGTTGGTTAATGTGATCAGCTATAAATTCCAACCACAACAAAATGAAGTGTTTTCTTTCAAATAGAGGATCATCGAAACGAGTTAGAGCCTTTTGCTGTAAAGACTATTCTCAGATCTTGACATATTCGAAGTTGCTTTTCTTGAAGATGGAGACATAATAGAATACACTCTCCATGGCATATCCTTGTTCTCCACGGTCAGTTCCCAGTTCATGTGTGACTTATGATAAAAGCACTATAATGTATCGTTTTGTTCAAAGTAATGGTAATGACATAAAATTGTGGGACAACTGTATTTTGTAGAAAAATATATATTTAGGACTTAGGACACATAACAAATCTATATAGCTTTCAGTTATTTGACTCCTTTTCTAACCAGGTGCATTAAATATTTACAAATCATTTTCATGTTGAAATACATAGCAGAAGATCTAAAGTCAGGGTGTGGGACGAAACAGTGGAACACAGGAATAAAATACTTTTGAAAATGACTCAAAAAGCATATTTGAAAAATTAACAAAACGTTTAAGCTTATTTTAGTGTCAACTTTGATGTGTAAAAGAAAACACTTTTTTTCTTAACATAGTTGCAAAATCGCCCTAATAAGGAGTATTGCCGACAAAATAAATGTCTTACTAACTGTCTTACTAACTGGTTTTACTAACTGTTATTGCTCAACGCATATTTGTTACAAATTCCCATGGCTGTTCAATGACTTGAAAAAAATACATTATCATTGTAGCTAGCCCAATAAAAATAAAATACATCCGAGGAATATAAATTCTGGTCTGATATGATAGTAGATTTATCCATGTAATGAAATAAATAATTGCAAATACTTTTGCAAAGCAGATATTTGATCACACAACCCCACAACAGTAAACAGTGAAACACATTTGATAGGCTATCATTGATATATCATTGTTTATAAAGGTTTTAGCTCGTTTGGACTTATTGCTTGAACAATAAAGCAGAGTCGCTATTCACCAACACCGCTATTCCAATCAGCGCCGCAACATGCACCTGGTTACACCCTGCATCTGATCACTATACCTGCCAGCTACGGAGGAGCCCCCGGCCAGGCACTCACCTAACTTTTGCGGTCACAGAAGATATTGCATCGTTCCTTAAAGTCTTCCTTTTGGACACTGCAGTTCCCATGCTGAAGTGGAAACGACACGAGCAAAAAGCCAGATCATTACACTGATGGGCGATCAGATATGAAGGAAATAAAAGCTCGTTGAAAACACGGAGGTAAAGCGGAACCACTCTTAAATGGGAAAACTCCCCCTTTACCCTGAGTTGTAAAAAAAAATGAACCAGTTTTGTAATTTCATAGCCTACTCAATTACGTTCAATCTAGAAAATATCTTGGTAACTATGGAAAGCTTGTAGTGTGTGACTGTGAGCGCAGGAACAGCGCTGGTGATTCAGAGAGCAGAACGTGCCCGGCTCGTAGCGCGCGGTTGCTTGCGTGCCCCTCGTGTTGTACTCCTTTATTATACACCCACTAGTGGTGAAAAGGTTTCCATTAGTTAATACAACGACAAAGTCAAAATTGGCTATATCGTAAAAATTCCCCCCAAAATGTTTAGCTTTTTCCTCTTAATTTAAGATGTGTGTTAAGGATAATGTTAGCAGTGTGGTTAGGGTTAACGTTAGGTTTAAAATCAGATTTTAAGAAGAGAAATTGTAGAAATGGGCGGGGTTTATGACTTTGTGGTTATGGTAACTAGTGACGACCACGCTTCAGTTGAATCAGTTAGTTCCTTAACATACAGTATTTTGAGGACTGCCTTGTAAGAAGCAATATTTGTTGCACCCGTGAGGCAGAATGCCATACCAATTGAACTCCTATGGTGTTATAGTGCCCCATCAATTTAACATGTATAGGGGACAGATTGGATTGGCAGCAAGTCTTGAACCTTAAATGGTTGAGCATTTTTCTATGTCCTTTTGGTCTGTTTTGCCCTGTAGTCGCTGCTAGTTTGGTTGCCTTTGTTAGGCCATTAGAAGTGCAAGTGATATAAAACAACACATATTCATTAATATGCTGTAATGTGTAACATATACCTAGAAGCCAAACTGCTTGCACCAATCCATTGTAATTACAGCATACTACTCTGAAATACAAACCCTGCAATGAATTTCATTCATCTATTCATTCCGGTTACAGTAGTATTTACTTTTTTATAGTATAATACAGTCAATTCTCTGGTATTGTACTGTGTGTCATTAAACAGTACTTGCTTTGATACCATATTTGCATTACAGTAGGTGTACTGTAATATGACATACAGATTTTTACTTGCCTCTGAGCTGCCTGTAAGCTACTGTCAAATTCACGATAACCTCTTTACAGTGCACCATTAAACTGTGGGTAGGCTACTAGCAAAATTATTATTTGTAAAGATGAAGTAAGTCAGCCCTTGTCTCAAAGCAAAGCCTGAATCACCCATCTTGGTTACCTTGTCATCGTCATCAACACAGTATATACAGAGGTGACATCATTGACCAAGCATACCATCCATCTGACCAAATTCTGCATTTCGCTACACTCGCATTAACATCTGCTAACCATGTGTATGTGACAAATAAAAATGGATTTGATTTTGACAGATGTGGTTTAGTGCTGTGGACAACACCCCAAGCGCCAACAACTATTTCAGCACCATTGACAACTCCCACTCCTCTCGCCACAACAACAGCTTTTTCAGCACCACGGACAGTGTCTATGACAGAAATGCAGACTGTGACAACTGCAGTGCAATCCATTTACAATATTTCACCCCAAACAATACAAAGTAGAGATTCTCAAGCATAATAATCCAGAACTTTTGTCATTGTCTGCATCCGAAATGGCATCTTAGGGGTCTTGGTCTAAAGTAGTCCACTATAAATGGGCCCTGGTCAGTGTAGGGAATATAGGGTATAGGGTGCATTTGGCACGCACCCCAGAACCTTTGTTAGGAAGGATGCTCAGATTATTCGACAGCATTAGCAGCAGGAGTACAGCTGACGGACTCAGACAGGACCTGACTGCTATGGGGAATCTTTCACACCAGATAACATTATTGCCTCTTTTGACACTTTCTATCCCAAATGGCACCATATTCCCTATATAGTGCACTACTTTTGAACTAGGGCACTATATAGGGAATAGGGTGCCATTTAGGGCACAGCCCTTATTCTAACACAGCTGATGCACAAGGACGTCATCGTAGGTAGGTCATAGAGGTGGTGGGTGAAAAGAGTTGGAGAGAAAGAGATAGGAGGACCTGGATGAAGGGTTATAATTGGTTTGCTATGGACAAATATGAAGACATTTTTGGAGAAAAAGATAAGAGTGTTCTTCAATGTGCCTTCGGTGTATTCTATGAGACAATGGCATTGGTACATTGCTTTACACATACACATACAGTATACAGCATTGTAAGCATGGAGCAGACTATTCTCCACCACCATCTGAGCAACATAAAAAATATATATGTGTGTGATTCCCAAATGGCACCCTGTTCCCTATATGGTGTACTGCTTCTGACCAGGGCCCACAGTAGTGCACTAGGGGATAGGGTGACATTTGGGAGGCAGTCTTTATCTTTGGATCTACAGGACTGACTGGCTGCTACTGAGTACATCAGAGACTTCCCACCTGCTTCATTATCTCAGACAGAGACCAATGGATGTGGGGAGGGGTAGAAGAAGCAGGGGACGTGTGGTTTAGGTACACACTCTGAAGGAAGTTGACGCTGAAGTTTTTCCAATGTTTTTTGACAGTTCCATGTGGAGATGCTAGAGCACTAGTGGGTTCTCATCAGACTTGCAGCCAAAATATGAATAATTAAGACAATGGCCTGTGGGTGTGTCTGTGAGTGCAATGGGCAGATAATGGGAAAGTTTCCGACCCCAAAATTAGCCAGGGATGGAATTGGCTTTGGGGGAGAGGTTTAGGTCTTTTTTTGTTCTGTTTTTTAGGGTTTTATAAATTATCAAAATGGTTGCTAGACCATCAGAGAGAAGAGTACCCCTTTATTGCTTTAGTGAAAGGTGCCTTGGTTTGTTTGCCCAGACCTACAGGCAGTGACATCACCAGACCCTGGCTTTCAGGGCTTTAGCCCCGAATGATTTTAGCTCAGCCTCGAGTCTTTTGCGCTGATGGGATGGTGTAAAACAAACTAGGCTACACTGCATTACACACTACAATGAAGACTCCAATCATGAGCCCCGGCCTGCCCTGTGTACAGTGGCACTTTAGGAGGCGGAATCAAAGTCGTTTTCCAGTTTGTTTGTATGCCTATTTGCATGTGACTATTCCTCTTTTGTTTGTTGATATTTGTTAATAAAAATAATAAAAATAATACTTTTTTTTTTTTAAGTTGTTTTCCAAAATCATGTTTTATTCCTCCAATGAAATTATATTTCACCGCACGCAGGCGACTGTTCCTTTTCTGAGGGAGAGAGCACAAAGTTGAGAAGGAGAACCGGAGGTAAATATTGTTAGATTGCTACTACTATAGTTAATTTAGATGAAAAAACAATGTGTTTTGTTAGCCCATTTGTTAGCCGATTAACATGTTGACTCAAAAGCTGCACTGACATATAACGTTAAGCTAGCTAGCTAACTAGGGACTACCCAGAAAATGTTATGAACACTGAATCCATCTGCTGGAGCTCTGTTCACCACCTGAAAAGCATCACTAACTAATCAATTACTGTCTAATCAATTACTGTCCAAATATGAGAGTTGAATCAGGCTTAAGATTGAGTGAACTGCTATTATTTTAAGGAACAGAAATGGTCCCAGATGTTTACTTTAGCTCAAATCAGGTAAACGTATTATTTGTTGTTCATATTGCTTCTGTGTGTGTGTGTGTGTGTGTGTGTGTGTTTTACTCCATATTGCTACGGCACTGATATTATTCTGTCTCTGTAATAATATAGGGGATAGTGTAAAGCAGAACTTCATGTAGCAAGGAAGAGAGGCGAGTGAGAGAGTGGAGCACACAGGACAGAGAGAGGAGAACACATAAGAACCATAGGAAGAGAGAGGGGAGGCCCACACAAGACAGACAGAGGAGCGTTCAGGAGAACAGAAGAAGAGAACACAGACGAGAGAGAACGCAGACGACAAGGACCAAAGCAGCAAGGGCCAGATGATTTGGGTGTTAAGCAAACAGGTCCAAGTCAAGTTCAACTTGCCCACTATCTGCAGCAGCCATTTGGATTGCAGAAAAGAGCTTTCCAATAAAGCTGTTCCAAATGTTTAATTGGCTGGAATATTCTGTTAGCACAAATGCTGCGTTTTGCTTTGCATGTCGCCAATTTGGGAAAGGAAAGAGATTGTTTGATAACCACCAGATGCCAAAATTGGAAGAGCACTCTGGACACTTTCCATGAACATGAGGGCAAATCCTCACACACAAAAAAAGTGCTTTCATGGCAATACTACACTGCCTGTACTACACATGGAAACATAGCAGAACAGTTACAAGTCGCAAATTCCAACGGAAAAAAAACAGAAAGAAGAGAATATCTTAGAAGACTAGTAGCAATAGCAATTCTCCTCTGTAGACAAACCATCCTATTCTGTGGTAATAACGAAGCAGAAACAAGTAGCAATCGAGGTCATTTCCTTGAGGTTATGAAATTCTTCAAAGTATTCAACCCTTTTCTTCAGTCGTAAAATCCATCATCCCACAGGCCCGACCTCTCGCCAACTTCACACAATGAAATGGTTGGGTACGGCTCACAACAAAATAACAGTAACAATTGTCAAGAAAATGAAGGAATCTAAAAATGCTTGCAGTAATGGCAGATGAAGCCAGGGTCAAACACATTGAACAGTTGACGGTCTGTGTTAGGTATGTGACTCCAGAGGGTGTTCAAGCGTTTTTTGTTGTTGTTGGCATTAACACGCTAAGTGGTTTTGATGCAAAGGCAATAACCTTTTGAGCTACTCTTAACATCAAATGATATTCAAGACCTAAAATGTGTGGCAAAACCTTATGATGGTGCTTCGGTGACGAGTGGGGCAGTTGTTTTCTCACAGAAACATCCGGAAGCAATTTATGTCCACTGTTACGCTCATTAATTACATTTGGTATTGTGCCACACCTGCAAAGCCATTTCCAGAAGCTAATGAATTCTTTGACATGTTTGAGGGAATGTACTCTTTCTTTAGTGGAAGTCTTGTTAACCATCAGAAATTCAAAAAAGTACAGAAGCAACTGGGTTTCTAACGGTTTTCTAACACCCGCTGGGCATGCCAGTTGTAGTCTGTCGATACAGTGTTGGAGAACCTTCCTGCTCTACTTCAGTGCCTGGCCACTGTTAATAGTGCCCTAGCTGTGGGCCAATTGGCAAAACTGTCAAAGTTCTCAACTCTCTATCTCCTTCTGATGTTCAAAAGCCTTCTGGCCACCACTGAGGGTCTCCACAAGTTCCTCCAAAGGGAAACATTTGACTTAGCCTATGCAGTCGACTACACGGAAGCTGTGTGCGATGCTTTGAAAAGCAAGCATAGAGATGAGACGGACACAGAGTTGTACGAGAGAACAAAGTCCTTCTGTGAAATCAATGAAATCCCAGATCCAGCTCATGCAGGAGGGAAAAGCAAACAGAAACGTATGGACGGTTTTGTTATTGTGTCTGCATGTGGGGGCACGTTCTGAGGTCAGCAACAGTACTAGTGAACACAAACTATAATTCCCTTGCCTAACTAGAATATTTGCTGAGCTAGATCAGATTTTCAACTCCTAGATTTTCAACTGTTGGAGCTGACCTGCTAAGAGGCATCCAAACCTGGACGGTTTTGTTATTGAGTCTGCAGTCCTAAACTTCTTGTCAGAAGAAGACCTGCAGGAAGTTGCAAACATGTATCATATTCCTCGTATTTGTTTTTGTGTCATTAAATAGGTATAAATATTGTGCTGTAGCCAATAGACCTTGGAATCTGTGATTTATTACCACAAATACTTTTTTTTTTTTTTATTATGTTTTTGGTGCACGAGCTCCAGGTCATCTATAAATCTATGCTAGGTAAAGCTCCGCCTTATCTCAGTTCACTGGTCACGATAACAACACCCACCCGTAGCACACGTTCCAGCAGGTATATCTCACTGATAATCCCCAAAGCCAACACCTCATTTGGCCGCCTTTCCTTCCAGTTCTCTGCTGCAATGAATTGCAAAAATCGCTGAAGTTGGAGACTTTAATTTCCCTCACCAACTTTAAACATCAACTATCTGAGCAGCTAACCGATAGCTGCAGCTGTACAAAAATCAAATCAAAATTTTATTTGTCACATACACATGGTTAGCAGATGTTAATGCGAGTGTAGCGAAATGCTTGTGCTTCTAGTTCCGACAATGCAGTGATAACCAACAAGTAATCTAACTAACAATTCTAAAACTACTGTCTTATACACAGTGTAAGGGGATAAAGAATATGTACATAAGGATATATGAGTGAGTGATGGTACAGAGCAGCATACAGTAGATGGTATCGAGTACAGTATATACATATGAGATGAGTATGTAGACAAAGTAAACAAAGTGGCATAGTTAAAGTGGCTAGTGATACATGTATTACATAAGGATGCAGTCGATGATGTAGAGTACAGTATATACGTATGCATATGAGATGAATAATGTAGGGTAAGTAACATTATATAAGGTAGCATTGTTTAAAGTGGCTAGTGATATATTTACATCATTTCCCATCAATTCCCATTATTAAAGTGGCTGGAGTTGGGTCAGTGTCAATGACAGTGTGTTGGCAGCAGCCACTCAATGGTGGCTGTTTAACAGTCTGATAGCCTTGAGATAGAAGCTGTTTTTCAGTCTCTCAGTCCCAGCTTTGATGCACCTGTACTGACCTCGCCTTCTGGATGATAGCGGGGTGAACAGGCAGTGGTTCGGGTGGTTGATGTCCTTGATGATCTTTATGGCCTTCCTGTAACATCGGGTGGTGTAGGTGTCCTGGAGGGCAGGTAGTTTGCCCCGGTGATGCGTTGTGCAGACCTCACTACCCTCTGGAGAGCCTTACGGTTGAGGGCGGAGCAGTTGCCGTACCAGGCGGTGATACAGCCCGCCAGGATGCTCTCGATTGTGCATCTGTAGAAGTTCGTGAGTGCTTTTGGTGACAAGCCGAATTTCTTCAGCCTCCTGAGGTTGAAGAGGCGCTGCTGCGCCTTCTTCACGACGCTGTCAGTGTGAGTGGACCAATTCAGTTTGTCTGTGATGTGTATGCCGAGGAACTTAAAACTTGCTACCCTCTCCACTACTGTTCCATCGATGTGGATAGGGGGTGTTCCCTCTGCTGTTTCCTGAAGTCCACAATCATCTCCTTAGTTTTGTTGACGTTGAGTGTGAGGTTATTTTCCTGACACCACACTCCGAGGGCCCTCACCTCCTCCCTGTAGGCTGTCTCGTCGTTGTTGGTAATCAAGCCTACCACTGTTGTGTCGTCCGCAAACTTGATGATTGAGTTGGAGGCGTGCGTGGCCACGCAGTCGTGGGTGAACAGGGAGTACAGGAGAGGGCTCAGAACGCACCCTTGTGGGGCCCCGTGTTGAGGATCAGCGGGGAGGAGATGTTGTTGCCTACCCTCACCACCTGGGGGCGGCCCGTCAGGAAGTCCAGTACCCAGTTGCACAGGGCGGGGTCGAGACCCAGGGTCTCGAGCTTGATGACGAGCTTGGAGGGTACTATGGTGTTGAATGCCGAGCTGTAGTCGATGAACAGCATTCTCACATAGGTATTCCTCTTGTCCAGGTGGGTTAGGGCAGTGTGCAGTGTGGTTGAGATTGCATCGTCTGTGGACCTATTTGGGCGGTAAGCAAATTGGAGTGGGTCTAGGGTGTCAGGTAGGGTGGAGGTGATATGGTCCTTGACTAGTCTCTCAAAGCACTTCATGATGACGGAAGAGAGTGCTACGGGGCGGTAGTCGTTTAGCTCAGTTACCTTAGCTTTCTTGGGAACAGGAACAATGGTGGCCCTCTTGAAGCATGTGGGAACAGCAGACTGGTATAGGGATTGATTGAATATTGAATACATAGTCCATCTGTAAATAGCACACCCAATATATCTATCTCATCCCCATACTGTTTTTATTTATTTACTTTTCTGCTCTTTTGCACACCAGTATCTCTACTTGCACATCATCATCTGCTCATTTATCACTCCAGTGTTAATCTGCTCAATTGTAATTATTTGCTCCTAAGGCCTATTATTGCCTACCTCATGCCTTTTGCACACACTGTATATATTTTCTTTTTTCTACTGTGTCATTGATTTGTTTATTGTGTTATTGGCTTGTTTATTGTTTACTCCATGTGTAACTCTGTGTTGTTGTCTGTGTCACAATGCTTTGCTTTATCTTGGCCAGGTCGCAGTTGCAAATGAGAATCTCAACTAGCCTACCTGGTTAAATAAAGGTGAAATCTTTTTTTTTTTAAGAAAACGAGTTTGTACATATTATCTGCAAAAGCTGTGTCTGTGTCCTACTACTCTACAGTTATAATACAAGCCTACTGCTGATGTGAGTTTATGCAGTTCCACAATATTCCAAAGGATAGCAGCCTCAAATCCCAATCCTGCTATGTTGCACATAACCAGAACATTATTTCATGTAAAACATTAATTTGTGGTCTAGGGTTCCACCCTTTGAATTATTTTGGAACTGCACAGTGCGCACAGCATTACAAACTCACATTAGTAATGTGACCAACATCAACATGAGGCTTTTTCATTGCCAATCAAATGTTATACATGGTTTCTGAAAACATTGCAACTAAACTAAAAAATGCTTTTTCCATCTAGTTATGCACTTGTAGTTTGTACTTGCTAATAGATGTATATAAATATTATCGTAACAGTAGCTACGCAATTACCTAACACCATATTCCATGGGCTAACTGAGCACAATTCACTGAATTAATATGTTGTGTTGATTATTTGTTGTCAGGAGAGCACAGCACATGGAAGAAAGCAGTGTGATATGCAACATTACGTTTTGTTTCTGCTACATTTTCACTGCTAGCATGCGAGGCCAAGAGTGCAGGCCTCCTCATTGTCAAAGTGCAGGTATCAGTAATTCCTTCCCACAGAATACAATACCGTACTATATTTTTGGAGCGCCAAAAACCCTTTTTTGACCACATGTGAGTGCATGATATTTTTGTTTCTTGTTCATTAATATATTGTGAGACGTGCCTTGTGAGAGGTTATATTTGTTGCACCCGTTAGTGGGAATACTGTACCAATCTAACTGGTATATGGTAGTTAGTAAGAATACTTTACCAACTTAACTGGTATGTGGTACTAGTGCCCCATCAATAAAACATGTATAGGGGACAGATTGGAGTGGCAGCAAGTCTGAGCATTTTGACATGTTCTTTTGATCTATTTTGGCCTGTAGTCGCTGCCAGTTTGGAAGCAGTTGTTAACCCCCTAGAGTCGATAGCCGTGCCCCCGCGTAAATCAAATCAGCATTAGAAAAAATGAATCTGTCTGTTTACGCTAGATATATCTGTTTTTTGCTTGGGCTGCATCTCAATCCACTGCACCCACCAATGGGGGCCTTTCGCATCAGCGGTGGAAGGTGGACGAGCTACAGCGGTGTTTGTCAGACCATGAGACATCCCAAAAATCTGTCTTCTCGCGAAAACGTCTGTAGCGTGCAAGCGTTTGTGGTGTCTCCGTTTTGCTCTACGACCCCTACAAGTGTCACGGGACTCGTCTGAAGTCGGTAACGTCGATCTGTCAACTTCTGTCTGTAGAGTCCAAAACACTTTTGGCTACACACTAATATGGAAAGGTGAGACTCTCACAAACACCTACATACCCCACAAGCCTCACAAGACTCATCTGAAGGTAACACAGTACCAGTTTTTTTTTAAATATGGACGTATACACTGAGTATACCAAACATTAAAGTGCCTGTTCAAAGGCACTTAAATCTTTTGTCTTGCCCATTCACCGTCTGAATGGCACACATACATAATCCATGTCTCAGTTGTCTCAAGACTTAAAAATCCTTTGTTAACCCCTGAAATCATTAAGGGATCATATCTTTCAACGGGATTCACCTGGTCAGTGTATGTCATGGGAATATCAGATGTTCTTAATGTTTTGTACGCTCAGTGTACAGTGAAAATAATAGTGATATCTTTCCCACAGAAAACATGTAAATCAGGCAAAAACTTGTCGGCGTAGACCATTTACAGTTTCCAATCTCTCCAAAAGAATGTGGTGATCAATGGTGTTGAAAGCGGCACCAAGGTGAAGGAGCACGAGGAAAGAAGCAGAGTCTTGGTCTGATGCCATTAAAAGATACAGGGGGTAAAAATTGTGTCTCCATTGATCCGAGGTCCTGGGTTTGAGGTTTGCTTTCTAATGATCATGATCTTTTCGTCGAAGATGTACATTAATTCATCACTGCTGAAGTGAAGGCCATCCTCACTTGGGGAATTTTACTTTTTAGGAATAGTTTGTGTCGTGCCCTCTTCACGACTGTCTTAGTGTACTTGGACCATGTTAGTTTGTTGGTGATGTGGCCGCTAAGAAACTTGAAGCTCTCAACGTGCTCCACTATAGCACTGTTGATGAGAATGGGGGCGTGCTCGGCCCTCCTTTTCCTGTAGTCCACAATCATCTCCTTTATCTTGATCACGTTGAGGGAGAGGTTGTTGTCCTTGCACCACACGGTCAGATCTCTGACCTCCTCCCTATAGGCTGTGTCATAGTTGTCTGTGATCAGGCCTACCACTGTTGAGTCATCAGTGAACTTAATGATGGTATTGGATTGGTGCCTGGCCGTGCAGTCATGAGTGAACAGGGAGTACAGGACGGGACTGAGCACGCACCCCTGAGGGGCCCCCGTGTTGAGGACCACCTGGGGGTGGCCTGTCAGGAAGCCTAGGATCCAGTTGCAGAGGGAGGTGTTTAGTGCCAGGGTCCTTACCTTAGTGATGAGATTTGAGGGCACTATGCTGTTGAACGCTGAGCTGTAGTCAATGAATAGCATTCTCACATAGGTGTTCCTTTTGTCCAGGTGGGAACGGGCAGTGTGGAGTGCAGTAGATATTGCATCATCTGTGGATCTGTTGGAGTGGTATGCAAATTGGAGTGGGTCTAGGGTTTCTGGGATAATGGTGTTGATGTGAGCCATGACCAGCCTTTCTAAGCATTTCATGTCTACAGGCGTGAGTGCTATGGGTCGGTAGTCATTTAGGCAGGCTACCTTAGTGTTCTTGGGTACAGGGACTATGGTGGTCTGCTTGAAACATGTTGGTATCGTCTATGTTACGAATTTGAAAAACATATGATATGTAACAAATTCCAATTTGTTGTGGCTAACGTTAGCTAGGTAGCTAGGTGAAGATTAGATGCTCAATCCAATCGCAGTATTTACGCAGTAGCTCCTTCTCCAATGGTCAAATGAACTCACAGATTGGTCTTGGGTAGTGTATAAAAACCTACAACTACTACCAGGGCGACCCATCTGACAGGTATGAATTCACAGAATTAGAAGTGTGTGGGCATGGGATGAACATAGCGGATGAAGATGAAGATTGTAAATAAAGGATTTGAAAGGGATATCTGTCCCATGTGGGATAAGAACTCATAACCATTGATGTATTAAACTGTTTTAGCAACTAGTTGATTTGACCACCATTTTCATCTATTTCTTTTTACAATCCTTTTTCCTTTAGTGTTGGGGATTGGAATGTCTACCTCAGAACTGTAACATGCAATAAATGGACTTTGGGACATTATATTTCATCAGCCAAAATGGTGGTAACAATGATAGCTGGAATATGAAAATGAAGGTCGATTTTGTGATGTCATTAAAAGTTAAATAAGGACGTTATAATGGAAACATTATAACTTGAAGAGTTTCATAATGTGTGTATGATATTGACCTCCTGTGCGTTCTGTAGAAAATATCCAGATCAAAGAGAATATTTTTGTGGTGGAAGAGGCTGATTTTAGTTGTCTAACAAGATCATAGTATATTGTGAGACTTTACCTCATAAATAGCTAAGCCCCAGGGAACCCAGAAAGAGTGTCATAAAGACGGAAATGCCCCTTTCTACCCTAGGGTAGAAAACATGTGAGTTAAGAATTTACATATCAGACTAGAGGACCACACACTGCAGCCAGGGTCCACGATTAGTCACAATCCCAAAACAAGGTTGAGGAAGACAAAGGAGACAAAGGAACCTCTTAACAATCAATGCTACGGTTGTCTAGGAAGGTGAATTCAAGCAGGAGCACCTGGTTATTCTTTTCAAGTCACCAGTTGTCTACACAGCCCTCCTACCCACGCTGGGAGCATCACACACACTCTCACAGAACGAGTGCAAGGGAACAGACAACTAAGAGAAGGGACATTGTGACATCTTGTGGACAATCAGAGACTTACACCTGAAAACAAAAGACCAGACCATCAGAGATACCCAACGGAGACCTTCAACACGTAAATAATCAATAACACATAATAACAATTCTGACCCATAAGAGCGGCAGTTCGGGGCAAGGTGTTAGGGCTAAACTAAGCGTAGTTTACAAATGGGTCCAAGTGTTGCTTTTCTCTCTTGCTTTCCTCTCTCGCCCTCTTTCTTTAAATCACCATCTTGTGGAACAAGTATCATATTGTGTTGGTCCGCTAGGGACCTGTTGCCATTGTATTATGGCATTGTACAATGGCACTGTTTAAAGTGACTAGTGATACATTTATTACATCCAATTTTTAATGATTAAGTGGCTAGAGATTTGAGTCTATGTCGGCAGCAGCCACTCAATGTTAGCAATGGCTGTTTAACAGTCTGATGGCCTTGAGATAAAAGCTGTTTTTCAGTCTCTCGGTCCCAGCTTTGATGCAGCTGTACTGACCTCGCCTTCTAGATGATAGTGGGGTGAACAAACAGTGGCTCGGGTGGTTGTTGTCCTTGATGATATTTTTGGCCTTCCTGTGACATCGGGTGGGCAGGAGGGCAGGTAGTTTGCCCCCGGTGATGCGTTGTGCAGACCTCACTACCCTCCGGAGAGCTTTACAGTTGTGGGCGGAGCAGTTGCCGTACCAGGCGGTGTTATAGCCCGACAGGATGCTCTCGATTGTGCATCTGTAAAATTTTGTGTGTGTTTTTGGTGACAAGCCAAAAGCGCTGTTGAGCCTTATTCACCACAATGTCTGTGTGGATGGACCATTTCAATTTGTCCGTGATGTGTACGCCGAGGAACTTTCCACCTTCTCCACTACTGTTCTGTCGATGTGGATAGTGGGGTGCTCCCTCTGCTGTTTCCTGAAGTCCACAAACCGCATTGACATGATTGGTTGACGGTAAGTGGGGGCGGTACATCCTGTATAAACACAAACTCACTTCCTTGACAACAGCTTTGCACTGCTCCTCGAAGCGCAAGATGTATGAATGTCCTGACTTCTGCTGAGGCCATTCTTGCTCTGACTTCTGCTGAGGCCATATCACCGTAAATGCTGCATAGCCAATGCAGAAGTCGGATTGACTATGCGCCCAAATGCACAATGCATCTCTCTCTCCAGAATGCACTCTCTCCCGCCAATTTGTGCACATTGTTTAATAACTTCATTGTGTGAATTGTTTGCGTTTGATTGTTAGTGTATATCAATTCCCCATATATCACCAGTAGAACATTTACCATGAATTCCTAGAATTTCTAATCTACAATGTTTGTTACTTTGGTTAAGGTAAAATAAAATTATGCATTCAATATTGTTCCAATCTTCCTGTTCTCATTGTTGGAGTTGACACATTGTTTGCAGAGTGCATAGTGGCGATTTTAGCACGTAAATCTTGGTGGGGCAATTTTATTGGGGATGCATGCCAGTAAAACCTCTAACACAACACAACACTAAACAATACATGAATAGAACTATAACAGTGAAAAACGTGCCCACAAACTGTTAGGGCCAACATAAAGTTATCCCAATAGCAGAGTCGCAACAGCAGTCCCAACATCTTACCACTGCTACACCTGGCTGTCAGCAGAGTCTTGTCTGGCAGTGAAACAGTTCATTCAGCCTCATTTACTGCCTTTAAAAAAACACAGCTGATATGGCTGACTTGCTTAAACAAATGGGGTTTCTACTGACAATTGAGATGTACAAACTACGGTATAAGGGGACGTCGAGCGGAAACGAGGCAATCCATGATTTCGATTAAGACATTAATAAGCGAGATAAGACGGACGGAGTCAATATAACTATTTTTTCAGCACTTTTGAAATGTACAGCGAAAGAATTCAGAACATTCCTTTCTTACCGTGTTCTCCCTGTACACCAAGTCAGAACCGTAGGATAAAGAAAGAGGGCATATAAAAGCAGACAATGAAAGCTCTTACAATATTCGATGATTACATTTCTCTAAAACAGGTTATAGACTACATGTGCACCACCAAGTCAGAAGAGTAGGCGAAATGAAGAGGGGAAAATATACCAAATTATTAGGGTGAGACACATGGGCTACTAACAGCTTACTACACAACATATACTTAGTATTACTTTCTTAGCTGCAGTATACATATCTCCCTGGCATATTACATCATTTTTTTCAGCAACATACAAAACATTTTTGGACTCACCTTGTTGTGCTGTGCCCACTTGAACAGGAAGGTGGTGCCGCCGCGCTCCTTCGTGGCATCAAACTTTTTCATCAAAGTCTGGCATTCTCTGGATTTATGCTGCTTCCAAGACAACTGGCAACTCAGAAAGAAGAAGGTTGAATCATGATGACGTCAGTGATCTTCAGATTGTAGCTCTAGAAAGAGGCCCGAGTTCCCTACTTACAATTCCTAGATAGATGACCATTCAAAGTGTATTTTCCCAGTCCGAGCTGTTTTTTTCCTAGTTGTCTTGAAATAAAATTTCCCAGTTCGGAGTTGTTGTTTTGAGCGTGGCAGGAATCATGCTGGATTGACAGCATGGCCAATGTTGAATGTTTATTACATTTACATTACATTTAAGTCATTTAGCAGACGCTCTTATCCAGAGCGACTTACAAATTGGTGCTTTCACCTTATGACATCCAGTGGAACAGCCACTTTACAATAGTGCATCTAGGTCTTTTAAGGGGGGTGAGAAGGATTACTTTATCCTATCCTAGGTATTCCTTAAAGAGGTGGGGTTTCAGGTGTCTCCGGAAGGTGGTGATTGACTCCGCTGTCCTGGCGTCGTGAGGGAGTTTGTTCCACCATTGGGGGCCAGAGCAGCGAACAGTTTTGACTGGGCTGAGCGGGAACTGTACTTCCTCAGTGGTAGGGAGGCGAGCAGGCCAGAGGTGGATGAACGCAGTGCCCTTGTTTGGGTGTAGGGCCTGATCAGAGCCTGGAGGTACTGAGGTGCCGTTCCCCTCACAGCTCCGTAGGCAAGCACCATGGTCTTGTAGCGGATGCGAGCTTCAACTGGAAGCCAGTGGAGAGAGCGGAGGAGCGGGGTGACGTGAGAGAACTTGGGAAGGTTGAACACCAGACGGGCTGCGGCGTTCTGGATGAGTTGTAGGGGTTTAATGGCACAGGCAGGGAGCCCAGCCAACAGCGAGTTGCAGTAATCCAGACGGGAGATGACAAGTGCCTGGATTAGGACCTGCGCCGCTTCCTGTGTGAGGCAGGGTCGTACTCTGCGGATGTTGTAGAGCATGAACCTACAGGAACGGGCCACCGCCTTGATGTTAGTTGAGAACGACAGGGTGTTGTCCAGGATCACGCCAAGGTTCTTAGCGCTCTGGGAGGAGGACACGATGGAGTTGTCAACCGTGATGGCGAGATCATGGAACGGGCAGTCCTTCCCCGGGAGGAAGAGCAGCTCCGTCTTGCCGAGGTTCAGCTTGAGGTGGTGATCCGTCATCCACACTGATATGTCTGCCAGACATGCAGAGATGCGATTCGCCACCTGGTCATCAAACCGAGAATTGGGACCACACACCCACTCCACTGAATAGCAGGCTAGTGATTGCTTTGCAATGCTTGCAGTTAGTCACTGATTCCTTCAAAACCACTCATTGTTGAATTTGCGATTTCCAACTTGTTGTGTAATATTCATGTCCATTGGCTGATGAGCATCGATACATTTTATCTATAATTTCTCTTCCTTATTTCTCTTCATATAACAAGGATTAAAAAGGATTTGGCAGTAGATTGTCGACTTGATTCACGATGACTGCTAGCTAAGATTTTTAAAATATGATGATCAGTTCAATCATGCTACTGTAGATATAATGTGATTTGACATTGTTTTATCTGTGGCCAATGACCTTGAACCTTCTTGGATGGGCACTTCTAATGTAGCTCTAAGGGGCTTGAATTTTTTTGCTCTACCCTTAGGTTTGGCAATGACGTAGTGTCCCCATGAGTGACAGAACACTGAGCCAATCACGGCACAACTAGAGAACATTACCAACCCCTACGCTCCGTACTTTCCACTGGTTGCCCCACCACTACAGAGAGAAATTAGCTAGGTTGAAACACCAGCATTTTGGAGCTGCCTTATTCAAGAAAGCAAAAAAGAGACCATGTTTGTATGGAGGCCTTATTGACTCAATTATATATATACAGTTTACATATGCTTAGTTTGGAGTCATAACAACCTATTTTTCAACCACTCCACAAATTTCTTGTTAACAAACTATAGTTTTGGAAAGTCGGTTCGGACATCTACTTGTGCATGACACAAGTCATTTTTCCAACAATTGTTTATAGACAGATTATTTCACTTATAATTCACTGTATCACAATTCCAGTGGGTCAGAATTTTACATACACTAAGTTGACTGTGCCTTTAAACAGCTTGGAAAATTCCAGAAAATTATGTCATGGCTTTAAAAGCTTCTGATAGGATAATTGACATCATTTGATTCAATTGGAGGTCTACCTGTGATTGTATTTCAAGGCCGTCCTTCAAACTCAGTGCCTCTTTGCTTGACATCATGGGAAAATCAAAAGATATCAGCCAAGACCAAAAAATAAGAATTGTAGACCTCCACAAGTCTGGTTCATCCTTGGGAGCAATTTACCAAATGCCTGAATGTACCACGTTCATCTGTACAAACAATAGTACGGAAGTATAAACACCATGGGACCACGCAGCCGTCATACCGCTCAGGAATGAGACGCTTTCTGTCTCCTAGAGATGAACGTATTTTGGTGTGAAACGTGCAAATAAATCCCAGAGCAACAGCAAAGGCCCTTGTGAAGATGCTGGAGGAAACAGGTACAAAAGTATCTATATCCACAGTAAAACAAGTCCTATATCGACACAAGCTGAAAGGCCGCTCAGCAAGGAAGAAGCCACTGATCCACAACCGCCATAAAAAAGTCAGAATACGGCTTGCAACTGCAAACGGGAAAAAGATTGGACTTTTTGGAGAAATGTCCTCTGGTCTGATGAAACAAAAACAGAACTGTTTGGCCATAATGACCATCGTTATGTTAGGAGGAAAAAGGGGGAGGCTTGCAAGCCGAATAATACCATCCCAACCGTGAAGCACGGGGGTGGCAGCATCATGTTGTGGGGGTGCTTTGCTGCAGGAGGGACTGGTGCACTTCACAAAATAGATGGCATCATGAGATAGGAAAATCATGGGGATATATTGAAGCAATATCTCAAGAAATCAGTCAGGAAGTTAAAGCTTAGTCGCAAGTGGTTCTTCCAAATGGACAATGACTTCCAAAGTTGTGGCAAACGGCTTAAGGACAACAAAGTCAAGGAATTGGAGTGGCCATCACAAAGCCCTGACCTCAAGAAAATAGAACATTTGTGGGCAGAACTGAAAAAGTGTGTGTGAGCAAGGAGGCTTACAAACCTGACTCAGTTACACCAGCTCTGTCAGGAGGAATGGGTCAAAATTCACCCAACTTATTGTGGGAAGCTTGTGGAAGGGTACGTGGAAGGCTACCCAAAAAGTTCGACCCAAGTTAAACAATGTAAAGGCAATGCTACCAAATACCAATTGAGTAAACTTCTGACCCACTGGGAATGTGATGAAAGAAATAACAGCTGAAATAAATCATTCTCTATACTATTATTCTGACATTCCACATTCTTAAAATAAAGTGGTGATCCTAACTGACCTAAAACAGGGAAGTTTTACTAGGATTAATTGTCAGGAATTGTGAAAAACTGAGTTTAAATGTATTTGGCTAAGGTGTATGTAAAATTCCGACTTTAACTGTATATATATTTGACATTGTTTGCAAACTGATATGTGACACGTATTAATGGCAAAATAACATGCAAAACAGGCAGCCACCCCCCCAAAAATGTTTTATTAAGGGTCGCCACTGAGAGTGCACAACCTGTGCTACACTTGTGATAAACAAGTTTTGGCTTATTTATTGACGAGTTCTGTCAATTTAGTCATTGTCTTTTGTTTGGAGAGCTCCTGTCGATGTTGAGTAAGGACACACACGCATAGAAATTAGGCCTATAGACTACCTGGCCAGCGTGGAAATGTAGGAATATAAATGTGCCCATTTCGGTATCTGATAATATTTCTGATTGGCTTAACGCACCACCACTAATGACCTGTGGAGCTTCTCAAATAAGTGTTTTCTTCACCTCAAACAGCAAGCAAACAAAGTCTGTTTTTACATCCATTGAGAATTACAATAGTTCCTCAAGGTATTTGAAACATCTTTCCAGCTTTCCTTTTCGATAACCATTCAACATGAGGAGGGAAAAATGTAAAGCTCTGATCCAGTGGAAACGTCATAAAGTGGCTTCTTATCAGTGCTTGACTTGGACTGAAATAAATTCCCATACTTAGTTTGGTTGCTGGTACTGTTTATATGGTGCAGGAGCTCCACAATACTTTTGAGCTAATATTCTATAAGAGATACAGGGGCTCAAGCAGTAGAACATTTGAGTTGCTGCTACTCAGCTCCAGTGAGCTCCTGCCTAAGTCAAGCACTGCTTCTTATCCCTTGTGCAAATAGTCTACAGCTGTGTCTGTCCCGAGCACACTAGCCCAGGAAACTGTGTGCCCAGAATATTTTATACAATGTTGGAAACTCGCTAGTGCAAACTGTGGGCCGAACACAAGTTAATAGTTGATTCAATGTTTCAAGTTTGTTGCAGACAGGCCATGTGAAACCAATGTCATTCATATGATATGTATTTTTAATCAGGATAAAGCTGTCCCAACAAAAAAGCTTTATGGCTTTAAGTTGGCTTTTTTACATAGTTGACAATAGAAGTTACTTTTTAAGTTTGAATCATTTTAATTTAGATTTGGATAAAATGTTGATTAACCACATGACAATGATTTTGAGATATGAAGATATTAGTTAAAGGAAACTGTTTCATGAAAATGTGCAAATGAAAACTACAACTGGCATGCAGATCGGTAGAAATGGTAAGTTAAATTGGCATTCCAGATGAGAAGGTTTGCCGACTCCTCGTGCAGTCTATTATCGGCAACTTCAGGGGAGTAATGGCAGAATCTGCGAAAGCCAGCACAAGCTAGAGGAGAATAGTTGGGTCAGGTTAATTTTTTTTTCTTCTGCTTCTCTCGAGGCATCAAACTGTAAGTTTAAAACATCAGACAAGCTCAATGCACACAGTTGATTACACATTTAAACATTTCAAGCAATCGATTGGTCAAAAGAACAGACAACTTTCGGTCCACCAATATTTTTTTAGTCGGGACAGCCCTGGTTTACACTGAAAGCGTTTTTCTATCCCAAAAATGTATTCTCCCTCACAAAAACATCTATCTTCAACATCATCATATGAAGACGCTCCAGCGACTCCGTTTGAAAAGAGGAAAAGTTTTCAATAACTCATGGTTATAATTTCATTGGATATCAGTCTAATTCTACAGATGGATATTAGCTAATGGAACCCGAGACTGATGTGTTTTGTCAAACATGGGCCAGAATGGGAACAAGATGGAACCTGTTGACATTTACTGCAAGTGCTTGTTTGTTCATGCATTGATTTGGTGAAAAGGCCAAGCAATTAGATCAGTGGTCACCTTTTATGAGTCAAGATCACTTTCTGAATCAAAATGCAAGCCGAGATCTACTGCTCAGACTTCCTTTTTTAAACATGACTTAAAAAATGTAAGCCTATGCAACATTAACCTATTAAAATGAGCAATGAGGTTTGTAGTAAACTACCTGCCCAATACATTATCACTGCATGTTGGCTATGCTTGAATTGCCCTGCCAATGTTGTTCTTCGCAGACTATTCTGAAATTATATATTTAAAAAATGTTTAGGTATACGATCACACTTGTAATAGATAATTTGTTGTATTACTTTTGAGTGAGCATAATCATTGTTTTGTTTTATTTTACTGGACTGATGGCCTGCATCTGATGGTCTGTTTGAGGGGAGGGAGAGAGCAGAGGCTGCCTCACTGCTTTCCTTCCATTGAAAATGAATGTGAAACAGTGTTTGCGGGCCACTGATTGAGCAGAGCCCTATCTTATGAAAACCCAAATCTCACATTTTAGAAGCTAAAATCACATTTCATCCCATCACGAATAATTTAATATTCAAACATTTAAATTGAACAACAATTCCATGTGAATCCGATAACTCTGATGTGTAAACTTTCCACTGTAGAGTTTATGTCATCTGATCATTGATGAGAATGTCTCAGATGACAACCGAACTGACATCATATTCATTAAGTACCACCGCATATGTTTCATTGTTCAGATTACCAGAATATAGTTCATTTCCCCCCACCTTCTGATGTTCCCAGAATCTCTATGTTAACCAAGGGTTTTTCAAATGTAACCTCAGTAGGGTAGAGAGAGGAAAAGGGGGGGAAGAGGTATTTATGACTGTCATAAACCTACCCCCCCAGGCCAACGTCATGACAACAGGGTGACACAGCTCTATTGTGTGCAAGTAAAAAGAGCTCTACAGTACTATTAGACCTATGATGTGAATTATATGGTGGATGTATTGTTTCTATGTGTTAATGTTTAGGTGTATGCATTTTAATAAACTTCTGTTTTCTAAACCTTGCCCGTGAGACAAAAAAAAAGTGGGAAGGAAATTGTGTTGGGGAGAGAGTTGAGTTATTGACTAGACTGGTGAGGTCGGGCTGCCTGAAATTTGACATAGAGGATGTCTTAAAAAAGACAATCTAACGATAAGTCTTTGTACTTTATTTGAAAGAGTTGTTCATTTGTTAGGCTACTGGCTAAAGGTGCGACACAATATTGACTATTGAATTACCTTTGATCTAGTTCAGTCTCACTTTAACATATTTAATAATGACCTCTTACCTAGCTTGATGACTGTGGGCATTTTTGCTAACTTTTTGTTGTTCTAAATATAGATGGCTAGAAGGGCCATGGGTCATATTAGATTGTGTTGGAATGCAGGAAATGAGCTTCATATAAACCAAAAGTATTATGCGGGTGGACCCCAGAAAATGTATGGCTCAGACACTCTTCTGCTTGGCAGAAGGCCTATCTAATTAGCCATTCCAGTAATCCCATTAACTGCCTACACATGATCTGCAGCCTACTCACTGTCTAACCCCCCAACGCAACACAGCCAATGCTGCCAAACATCACCGGATGATACTGATAATATTCCCTCTCCTATCTACCTCCTCCTCCTCCATCCCTTCACCTCTTCCTCCATCCCTCTTCTCCTCCAGCCCTGCTCTCCTCTTTCATCCCTCCTCCACTTCCTTTCCTCCACCAGCTCACCATCCAATATAACCTCATGTGATCATTAAACAGCAAATTTACTATCTCAACAGGAGTGTCATCTCATTGGAGGCAGCTGAATGTTTGTATTGTCAGTTTGCCCTCTGATGCCATATTTAAATGGCTTCTCATTACATTGCCGCTGGTGAATTATTGGTATCTTGCTATATAGTTTGAGCAAGGTCAGAATACTAATGAGCAATATTGCAAACCTGCTTGAATGTGCAAATTATACCATAGTTTTGCAATGTTATCATAATACGATATGGTAATTACCATAGTGGCAGTAAATGGATTCAAGGTCAAGATTATACAATATTTGTATTCTCCTATTCCCCGATATACAACTGACAATGGTTAAGGTGAGTGTGCATGTGTATTTGTGCGTGTGATTGTATCTGTGCAATTTTTATCTGTGTGTGTACGTACGGGGCTGGTTTATTGGCTCTCCAGCGTACGTTTGGCAGGCATGGACAGTGAGTCACAGAGCTGAGTCATGTCATTGCTGCTACTGTACACTACCTTCCAACACACACACACACACACACACACAAATAAAATGTCAGTCCCCCAGAGTTATGGCTGCTCTGCTGATGTCAGACATTACTGTTAGGGTGATAGATGTGTGTGTGTGTGTGTCTTGGCTCATGTTGTACAGTGCTGTTAGCGTGATGGATGAACAGTAGCACATGTCCAATGGACACACTGGCTGCATGCTAAACAACACAGAGCCTGAGCCAGCCATAATGGAGGAGCTTATCTAGTATGCACACAGAGTACTGCCTGCCTGGGACTACTGTATACCAGACCTGTGTTCCAACACTATTGGGAACCATTTCAAATACTTTAGCTGGGTTTGACTGGTACAATGGAACCAATACAATAGTTGCAAAACTGCAAACCCTGCTTATCTGTCACTCCAGGCTGTCTAAAGCAAATGCTTAAAGTATTTGAAAGATTTCAAATAGTGTTTGAACACAGGTCTGGTATGTAAAGAGAAAGCAGGGAGCAGATGATGTTCCTTCCTACCTCTATTCTAATTGGGTCTGTCTCCATCCATCACCCCTGCACATTACTGGTACCTACAACCTGTTGGGTGGCACACAAACCCTACTCAGTAGCAGCTGGTCAGCAGTATTACAGTACAATTGATCCTCAAAGTGCATTTCACAGCTAAATGTGTGGAACACTCACTGCTCTATCCTCAAGTTTTGAGGAAGTGTGCATTCTAGTGATGCACAAACAAACACTCTTATTGTTGTCATTTAGTTTACTCCAATTAGGGGAGGGGTGGTAGAGTTATGGGAAAAAGAAGGAAAATATATTTAAAACATTTATGGGGGATTTGAAATTATGCAGACAATTGATTGATATAATTGATATAATCCGCAATATATCTACAATATTAAAGCTGATCTACCCTCTAAAAACAAAAACAAAAAACACTCAGGTACTTTGAGTTATCTATTGTGACTTGATAATGTGATAGGTCTGTCAGTACAGTACAATACTGTCATACATTTCATTTACTGGAGTTATCTTCTTATCCACGCGCGATGGAGATTGGCACATCTAGGCAGGCTTGCTAGCTTAGGCATAGACCTCTTTTCATGGATATAAGATACTCACATGGAGACTTGGACCACTCATGACACAACAGTTTAGATTTCCGAATTCATTGTTTCATCTCTGTAGTTATTGATTGAAGTTGTAGGTGCAGTCTAGCTCAGACAGAACGGGAATATCTTGACCGTCCTGACCAGCCAATTTGAGTGTACATCATACAAAGCTATAACAAACCGGATATTATACAGTACATCCTTATATACTCTTGGCTAACAGGAAACGGTTACCAGTAACCATAGTAACCCAAACTAACCCTTGTCACAGTACTAAACAGTACAGTAGGTCCATCCTTTCCAACACAAACTGAAGACATTAAATCAGAATATAATTCAAATATTATTGAGAAGATAAAATATAAATGAAAAGGAAACGTATATGTTCAAACTACAATAATTATTTCATAAATCCTTAAGCCTTCTCTGAAGGTGTAGAAGGTTCCCCACTGCCCTAGAGGATACCAAAGCTTGCCAAGAGGCATTGAAATGGAGCCGTTTTCCTTTAAATGGCAGGTTTCTCGGAAAGAGAGTGTCACGTCACCTCTCTCCACTGTATTCTGTAACAACTGAGGGGGAAAGGTAAACAAAAGTCATTCAGGTCTCCATCTGTAGAATTTGATTGAATCCTAACAGAGTTAGAATTCATTCTATCCGACATTGAAGTGAGTTCAGTTCCGCATGTATTTAAATGCACCTTTATAGTCATAATGTCTCAGAGTCACCTCACCTCCAATGTATTCTGCAACAACAGAGGAGAAAGGCAAACAAAAGTCATTCAGGTTTATGTAAATTACCACAAAATAATCATCATCCTCACCTCTCCTTTTCCCTGCAATTCAAGTGAGCCATGAAATGAGAGAGAGAAATAGGGATTCTGTAAACAAAAAGGGGAGAGGAACCAGAGAGCGTAACTGTATTGTTTAGAATAACCTGCCAAAAAGTCTTCTGCCATACATAAATTTGAATGCTTGAATTACTGAGACGCAGTTCTGATTGCAGTATGGTTATTACACTCATTCTCCATTTCCAATTAAAGCATATGAGAAGGCATGAAGGACATTTCCCACAGCACGCAACCTGGAGAGTGACAGGGAAGTGTGGAGCCTTGGAGAGTATGTAGGAGAGAGAATGTCAGCGGTGTGGGAGACGGTGAGAATGGATGGAGGAGAGGGGGAAGAGGAGTGTGATGATGACAAAGTATGACCTTTTGAACTTCCATCAAGACCCACAACAATGAATGTAGAGAGAACTAGCCATATGTTGAGATTTCTAAATGTCGTGGATTGTGTCTCCTAAATGTCACCCTATTCGATAGATAGTTTACTACTTTTGACAAGAGCACTATGGGCCTTGGTCTAAAGTAATCACTATGAAGGGAATAGGGCATCATTTTGGATGGATCCAAATAGAAATGTGAAGAAACGACTCCAGGGTGCAATGAGGAGGAAGAGAATCCCTCCTGGCATATAGTGTAGATGTCTACATCACGTGCCATAGCCTACTAATCAGTATGAGGGTGAGTGTTCACTCATGTGTTGATCACATGGTGCAGTGGGTATATCACATCCTCTCCCCATCATTAAGCACTTTGAGAGCACAACTTGGCCGTGTGTCATCACAGGGCAGAATCCATCTAACCAGAAGAGAATTACATTCACACACACACACACACCTACACACACATACGCACACTGGAACACCATCACAGGGCAGAATGATCCTTCCACCATAGCATAATCTATCAAACCAACCTTTCCAAACCATTCATCACTCAAACTAGGATATATTTCAGAACCTATTCTATAAAATTGGTTCTGAGTTGCTGAGATTAATAACATACCAATCCCATATGGGCCTTTCTTTGAATTGAATGCACATATTAAGCGCATTATCATAGGGGTTCCATCCTAATTATATGTACTGTTGTGCGGTAGTATGCACATTGCTCATAGATTTTACTGGACTTGTAGGGGTGTAAAGCTCAGCGCCCTCCCGGGGTGCAAGAGCTGTTTTTAGAAGCTTCACTGCTTGCTGACGCACATCAGAGGTACATTAATTAACATATACCCTCCCACTCAGCAAACAGCAGCAGACAGAAATAGCTGCACAACGGAACTTAGGTTTGCACAAAATGGCACCCTATTCCCTACACCAAAAGTAGTGCACTATATAGAGAATAGGGTGCCTGTCACGACATCCGCCGAAGTCGGCGCCTCTCCTTGTTCGGGCGGCGTTCGGCGGTCGACGTCACCGGCTTTCTAGGCTTTCTAGCCATCGCCGCTCCATTTTTCATGTATCCATTTGTTTTGTCTTGTTCCCTTCACACCTGGCTTTCATTCCTCAATCAATCTATATATGTATTTATTCCTCTGTTCCCCATCATGTCTTTGTGTAAGATTGTTGTGTTACGTGTATTTTGGAATTGTGGATATTGTTACGCGCATTACTTTTGTCTATGTTCCGTGTTTGGGCACATTTTATGTTACTTTGTGCTGTCATTTTGGAACGGAATAAAAAGTGTGCCTGTTCACTACACTCTGCTCTCCTGCAACTGACTTCGCCTCCAATACACACTCCTTACAGTGCCATTCGGGATGCAGCCTCAGTAGGTGCTATTCTTACCTGCAGATCCGTCCATCATCACTCCCTAATACTGGACCAATCAGACCAGCTCCCTTACTGTCAACAAGAGGTCAAGGCTCAGGCCCCGATAGCACCCGACAGTCTTTAAGAATAAAATGTGCTATCTAGAACCTAAAAGGGTTGTTCGGCTGTTCCTTTAGGACACATATGTCAGAGTCAAGGCCCGCGGGCCACATCCGGCCCGCAAGAAGGTTTTTTACGGCCCCTGGGATGATCTTGATTTATTATTAGAACCGGCCCGCAGCAAGCCGGCAGCCCGCAGATCTTTTACACGCACCAATACTACATTTCCCACAATGCAAAGGTGACGCACCGAGCAGTAGGCTGCTTCATTTCAATATTTATTGGCACAGCAGTCGTCAGCATCACAGTAAAATTAACTTTCAGATACCCATCAAAAATGGCAAAACGGAAGGTGGATACTGAGAACCGGGGTTTCAAACAAGGTGGGAGTCGGAGTATATGTTCACGAAGGTAGCTGGAAAACCTGTGTGTCTTCTGTGTGGAGAAAGTGTGGCGGTACTGAAAAGAGTATAATCTGAGACGACATTATGAAACGAAACACGCGGACAAAAACAAGAATATGGACATGGAACAAAGGCTACAAAAGGCAGAGGAATTAAAACGAGGCCTCAAATCTCGACAGGCTCTGTTCAAAAAGCCAAATCACAAGGCCAGGCTGCTGTCAAGGCCAGTTTTATTTTGGCAGAAGAGATCGCTAAATCAGCCCGGCCATTTACGGAGGGGATTTCATCAAAAACTGCATGATTAAAGTTTGTGACGAAGTTTGCCCAGAAAAAAGGCAACTCTTTTTAAATGTGAGTCTGAGCAGAAACACCATTGCCGAGAGAGTAGACCAGTTGTCCATCAATCTAAAAGAGCAGCTTGTGAAAAAGGGAAAAGATTTTATTGCATATTCCTTGGCTGTGGATGAGAGCACCGACATTTCTGACATTGCCCAGTTGTCAATTTTCATCCGTCGGAGTGGACTCCAACCTAAGCGTGACAGAGGAGTTTTTGGCTTTACGTCCTATGCATGGCACAACTACGGGGCATGATTTGTATGAAGAGGTGTCAAGATGTGTAAATGAGATGGAGCTGCCTTGGGAAAAACTCGTGGGTTTGACAACCGACGGAGCACCTGCGATGTGTGGACACAGGAGCGGACTGGTGGCGAAGATACGGGAAAAGATGCAAGAGGAAAACGCGACAGGTGAGCTGACAGCTTATCATTGTATCATACACCAGGAAGCGTTGTGCGGTAAAGCCTTGAAAATGGAGCATGTAATGAGCATCATCACGCGCACAGTTAACTTTATCAGAGCCAAAGGTTTGAATCACCGCCAGTTCAAGGCATTTCTGACGGAGTTAGAAACGGAGCATGGTGATTTGCCTTATCACACAGAGGTGCGATGGCTAAGCCAGGGAAAGGTGCTTCAAAGATGTTTCGAGCCAGGAGATTTGTCTGTTCTTGGACAGCAAAGGAAAGACACAACACAACTCCGAGACGAAATGTTTCTGTGTGAAATGGCTTTTCTGTGTGACATTACGAGTCATCTGAATGCAATAAACTTGCAGCTGCAGGGTCGGGATCGTGTCATCTCTGATATGTACAGTACAGTGAAGGCATTTAAAACCAAACTGACTCTGTGGGAGACGCAGATGCGGAAAGAAAATTTGAGCCACTTTCCCAGCTGCCAGACCATGAAAGAGAGCTCTCTACCAGTGCGTTCCCGAGCACACAGTTGGCTGATAAAATAGGTATGCTTGCCGCTGACTTTCGACGCCGATTTGCTGACTTTGAAGCACAAAAGCAGGTTGGAACTGCTCGGTAACCCATTTGCTGTTGACGTGGAAAGCTCACCACCAAACCTCCAAATGGAGTTGATTGACCTCCAATGCAATGATGCACTGAGGGCAAAATATGCGGCAGTGGGTGCTGCGGAGTTCGCCCGTTCCTCCCCGGCACAATGCCCCAGCTGCGCATCCAGGCTGCTCAAACGTTGTCTATGTTTGGCAGCACATACCTGTGTGAACAACTGTTTTCTTTGATGAACCTGAACAAAACATCACACAGAAGTCGACTTACTGCTGAACACCTCCACTCAATTCTGAGGATTTCTTCAGCTCAGAGCCTTACCCTTAACATTGATGAACTTGTGGAAAAGATGGGACACCACCAAGTATCACCCTCAACCTCAAACAAGTGAACATTACTGTGCAATCACATATTTAGAGTTTTTACTCAGTTCAAGTTTAAAAGTTAAAATTTAATATTTGTTTTCACTGCATGTTACTTCTCCTTAAACAAAGTGTTGTTTTTGATTAATAGATTTTTGCACTTTATTTTTGTATTTCAATCCAATTATATTTTAAAAATATTTCAGTTGAGTGGATGATAGAAAATTGCTATTATTGTTTTTTCTTTGAAGTAAATTTAGCCCACTTTTGCTAAAATAGAAAATATAGTCTACTGATGGTGCCTTGAATACCGGTTTCTTTCATTTAATGTTCATGTTATGGGGATATTTATATAAAGGAAATTTGTCTTTTGTGTCTGTTGAAAATTAAAGATTACTGACAGAGCCATAAGAAAATATTGCTTTATTTATCTGATCATATTGTAATATATTTGTTAGGTTTTCAGTAGGTTCAATTAGGTTCACTAGACTATATGCGTCATTTAAAAATTTTTCAATGAACATTCGAACAGTCCGGCCCTCGTCTTGTAGCTGATTTTTTTATTTGGCCCTCCGTCCATTTGACTTTGACACCCCTGCTTTAGGAGAACCCTTTGATGTAACTATTTTTGGCCACAACTATTTTTGTAACTATTTTTGGCCATAGCATCATCACCTGCCAAAGCATTCCATCTGCACTGTAGAGTCTTAAAAAGCTTTAGCTCCATAACTAGACAATCTGCCTTTCCTATTCTGGGAATGTATGTGTGTGGACACCTAGTTCAAGGCTGAATCTCTATGAATGTATTTATTTATATATACGGCATAGAAAATGCTGGATCAAAATGGATAATCAACTGCGCTTGCTTCGTATTCCCCATGTCAAGTTCAATAATAGATATTTCAGATTGGTGTTGTCTTTGAACTCCTCATAGACTCTTGAAACATAAGATTCTGTGTAGACGGTCCACACTTAAAATCAAGTTTTCAAAGGTCCTTATATACTCCATCAAATAAAAAAACTTTTTATTGGTCGAAAGTAGTGCACTATGGAAAACACTCTTAGGATATTTTATTTTACCTTTATTTAACTAGACAAGTCAGTTAAGAACATATTCTTATTTTACAATGACGGCCTACCCCGGCCAAACATTCCCCTAACCCGGACGACACTGGGACCGTTGTGCGGCGCCCTATGGGACTCCCGATCACGGCCGGTTGTGATACAGCCCGGGATCAAACCAGGGTCTCTAGTGACACCTCTTGCACTGAGATGCAGTGCATTAGACCGCTGCGCCACTCGGGATCTGACTCGAGAGCCTTGGGAGCCCCTGAAACTACACTCTTAGAAGAAAAAGTTGCTATCTAGAACCTAAAAGGGTTATTTGGCTGTCCCCATAGAAGAACACTTTGAATAACTGAAAATAATTGCATTTCATAATATACATAATTTAAAACGGTATTCAGTTGGTAAGAGACAGATATTCAGTAAATACTAGGAATAGATTGTCCACCATCTATGCGTTGTCCAGACAGAAAAGAGAAATAGGCAAAAGAACATTTCGATTTAGAGCAATAAAGAAATTGAATAAATTAACTGAGCAAACCAGAAACCTTTCAATATATACATTTAAACATTTTAAAATGATTTAAATATAATACATAGAAATGTTGTGGGACTATAGTAGATGAAGAATCAATATTTTTTAGATTGAGTATTTATTGGGTCATTATATATATATAAAATAAAATCTTGGGCCTTCATAACTATATCTATAGTTTTTTTTCTTTTTTTCTTTTCTTTTCTTTTTCGAATTGGATTCATCCCCTCTACCACAAGGAACCCCACTAATCCTACCGACGGAAACGCACGAGGTGGCTAATAACAGACCTCCATCCTATGCTAGCTTGCTACCGATGGCCCGGCTAGCTGTCTAAATCGCCGTGACCCCAACCAACCTCACTACTCACTGGACCCTTTTGATCACTCGACTAAGCATGCCTCTCCTTAATGTCAATATGTCGTGTCCATTGCTGTTCTGGTTAGTGTTTATTGGCTTATTTCACTGTAGAGCCTCTAGTCCTGCTCACTATACCTTATCCAACCTATTAGTTCCACCACCCACACATGTGATGACATCTCCTGGTTTCAATGATGTTTCTAGATACAATATCTCTCTCATCATCACTCAATACCTAGGTTTACCTCTACTGTATTCACATCCTACCATACCTTTGTCTGTACATTATACCTTGAAGCTATTTTATCGTCCCCAGAAACCTCCTTTTACTCTCTGTTCCAGACGTTCTAGACGACCAATTCTTATTGCTTTTAGCCGTACCCTTATCCTACTCCTCCTCTGTTCCTCTGGCGATGTAGAGGTGAATCCAGGCCCTGCAGTGCCTAGCTCCACTCCTATTCCCCAGGCACTCTCTTTTGATGACTTCTGTAACCGTAATAGCCTTGGTTTCATGCATGTTAACATTAGAAGCCTTCTCCATAAGTTTGTTCTATTCACTGCTTTAGCACACTCTGCCAACCCGGATGTTCTAGCTGTGTCTGAATCCTGGCTTAGGAAGACCACCAAAAATTCTCAAATTTTCATCCCAAACTACAACATTTTCAGACAAGATAGAACTGCCAAAGGGGGCGGTGTTGCAATCTACTGCAAAGATAGCCTGCAGAGTTCAAACAATATGAACTTCTACTTTTAAAAATCCACCTCTCTAAAAACAAGTTTCTCACCGTTGCCGCCTGCTATAGACCACCCTCTGCCCCCAGCTGTGCTCTGGACACCATATGTGAACTGATTGCCCCCCATCTATCTTCAGAGCTCGTGCTGCTAGGCGACCTAAACTGGAACATGCTTAACACCCCAGCCATCCTACAATCTAAGCTTGATGCCCTCAATCTCACACAAATGATCAATGAACCTACCAGGTACCTCCCCAAAGCCTTAAACACGGGCACCCTCATAGATATCATTCTAACAACCTTGCCCTCTAAATACACCTCTGCTGGCGATCACTGCCTCATTGCCTGCATCCGTAATGGGTCAGCGGTCAAACGACCTCCACTCATCACTGTCAAACGCTCCCTGAAACACTTCAGGGAGCAGGCCTTTCTAATTGACCTGGCCGGGGTATCCTGGAAGGATATTGATCTCATCCCGTCAGTAGAGGATGCCTGGTTATTTAAAAAAAAAAAGTTTTAATTTTTTACATTTATTTATTTTTAAAATGCCTTCCTAACCATCTTAAATAAGCATGCCCCATTCAAGAAATTTAGAACCAGGAACAGATATAGCCCTTGGTTCTCCCCAGGCCTGACTGCCCTTAACCAACACAAAAACATCCTATGGCGTTCTGCATTAGCATCGAACAACCCCCGTGATATGCAGCTGTTCAGGGACGCTAGAAACCATTATACACAGGCAGTTAGAAAAGCCAAGGCTAGCTTTTTCAAGCATAAATTTGCTTCCTGCAACACTAACTCAAAAAAGTTCTGGGACAATGTAAAGTCCATGGAGAATTAGAACACCTCCTCCCAGCTGCACACTGCACTGAAGATAGGAAACACTGTCACCACTGATAAATCCACTATAATTGAGAATTTCAATAAGGATTTTTCTACGGCTGGCCATGCTTTCCACCTGGCTACTCCTACCCCGGTCAACAGCACTGCACCCCCCCACAGCAACTCGCCCAAGCCTTCCCCATTTCTCCTTCTCCCAAATCCAGTCAGCTGATGTTCTGAAATAGCTGCAAAATCAGCCAGGCTAGACAATCTGGACCCTTTCTTTCTAAAATTATCTGCCGAAATTGTTGCCACCCCTATTACAATCCTGTTCAACCTCTCTTTTGTGTCGTCTGAGATTCCCAAAGATTGGAAAGCAGCTGCGGTCATCCCCCTCTTCAAAGGGGGGGAACACTCTTGACCCAAACTGCTACAGACCTATATCTATCCTACCCTGCCTTTCTAAGGTCTTCGAAAGCCAAGTCAACAAACAGATTACCGACCATTTCGAATCTCACCATATCTTCTCTGCTATGCAATCTGGTTTCAGAGCTGGTCATGGGTGCACCTCAGCCACGCTCAAGGTCCTAAACGATATCTTAACCGCCATCGATAAGAAGCATTACTGTGCAGCCGTATTCATTGATCTGGCCAAGGCTTTCGACTCTGTCAATCACCACATCCTCATCGGCAGACTCGACAGCCTTGGTTTCTCAAATGATTGCCTCGCCGGGTTCACCAACTACTTCTCTGATAGTGTTCAGTGTGTCAAATCGGAGGGTCTGCTGTCCGGACCTCTGGCAGTCTCTATGGAGGTGCCACATGGTTCAATTCTTGGACCGACTCTCTTCTCTGGATACATCAATGATGTCGCTCTTGCTGCTGGTGAGTCTCCGATCCACCTCTACGCAGACAACACTATTCTGTATACTTCTGGCCCTTCTTTGGACACTGTGTTAACAACCCTCCAGGCAAGCTTCAATGCCATACAACTCTCCTTCCGTGGCCTCCAATTGCTCTTAAATACATGTCAAACTAAATGCATGCTCTTCAACCGATCGCTACCTGCCCGCCTGTCCAACATCACTACTCTGGACGGCTCTGACTTAGAATACGTGGACAACTACAAATACCTAGGTGTCTGGTTAGACTGTAAACTCTCCTTCAAGACCCACATCAAACATCTCCAATCCAAAGTTAAATCTAGAATTGGCTTCCTATTTTGCAACAAAGCATCCTTCACTCATGCTGCCAAACATACCCTTGTAAAACTGACCATCCTACCAATCCTCGACTTCGGCGATGTCATTTACAAAATAGCCTCCAATACCCTACTCAACAAATTGGATGCAGTCTATCACAGTGCAATCCGTTTTGTCACCAAAGCCCCATATACTACCCACCATTGCGACCTGTACGCTCTCGTTGGCTGGCCCTCGCTTCGTACTCGTCGCCAAACCCACTGGCTCCATGTCATCTACAAGACCCTGCAAGGTAAAGTCCCCCCTTATCTCAGCTCGCTGGTCACCATAGCATCACCCACCTGTAGCACGCGCTCCAGCAGGTATATCTCTCTGGTCACCCCCAAAACCAATTCTTTCTTTCTTTGGCCGCCTCTCCCTCTAGTTCTCTGCTGCCAATGCCTGGAACGAACTACAAAAATCTCTGAAACTGGAAACACTTATCTCCCTCACTAGCTTTAAGCACCAACTGTCAGAGCAGCTCACATATTACTGCACCTGTACATAGCCCACCTAAAATTTAGCCCAAACAACTACCTCTTTCCCTACTGTATTTATTTTATTTATTTTGCTCCTTTGCACCCCGTTATTTGTATTTGTACTTTGCACATTCTTCCACTGCAAATCTACCATTCCAGTGTTTTACTTGCTATATTGTATTTACTTTGCCACCATGGACTTTTTTTTTGCATCTACCTCCCTTATCTCACCTCATTTGCTCACATCGTATATAGACTTGTTTATACTGTATTATTGACTGTATGTTTGTTTTACTCCATGTGTAACTCTGTGTCGTTGTATGTGTCGAACTGCTTTGCTTTATCTTGGCCAGGTCGCAATTGTAAATGAGAACTTGTTCTCAACTTGCCTACATGGTTAAATAAAGGTGAAATAAAAAATAAAAAATAAAAAAAATATTATGTATGTTTGTAATAGTGTGTTATATGTGAAAATGTGTTCGTATTATAAATTGTATTTTAATGTTTAAGACTTGGAAAATTTGTTCAAATGGGGACTAAAAGAGATCCTAATCAAATCAAAAAACTATTTTTGATTCCAGGTAGAGCTCTTTTGAGTTCCATGTGGAACCCTCTATGGTAAGGGTTCCCTTTATTCCTAAGAGTGTAGTTCTAAAACAAAGACTTTGTTGAAGGGCGCCATTGTCCTCTCCTCCCTGGATGTCACTGAGAATCATTATGAGCAGCTTGTAAACATACAACTGCACTTATAGCCCAAATTTATTTTTGTTCATGTCTGAATTACCAACACGATCTCAAACATAAAATTTAATTTGGGTCACAACAAAATTTCAAAACGATTCCAACTTTGCCAACTTACACTCAAATTAACCCAACACATGAATTATCCATATGTAGCAGCATACATGATAATTCCTCAAATATAAACCTTCTATCCAACTATCTTGATTCACACTATGCAATTTAGATTATACTAATATTTTCATATTTGTTATTTAAAGGGGTAAGGGATTTGAAAAAACAACAGAGCAGTCTGTTGTTTTTCGAATCCCAATCAAGGCATTGTTTGATCTCGACATTTCCACTCATCAAAAACACACTAAAGAGAGTTGAAGAATGATTCATCAGAAGTCCACAGGGTCCTCTCTCTTCCAATGGTTTAATATTCCACCTGTCAATCAACCAACCTGTGCACCCGGGTGAAATGTCTATCCCTAGTCAGTCTCAGAGGTGGTCTGGCTCATTACTATGTAAATCCTCTTCATTGTCATAGATTCCCTCTTCCCCACTGTCTGCTTGAAATTCAAAACAACAGACATTACACGTTCTGTAATGGCTCTCAATTCAAATCTAAAGAGAGCTCACATTGTTGTCTTTGCCGGCAACATCTTACAGTGTCCCTTCTAAATTGGATGTATTATGGATGAACATCTATTTTCGATGCATTCATTCTGTGTGGTGACAGGGGTAAGTCCGCGTGGTTACAGGGTTAAAACTGAAGCAACTCAAAGGTTAACAGTTTAGGTATTAATTCAGAGTGGTTAAGGTTAGGGCTGTGGTTCGGGGATGGCTAAACACAATAACGTATTTGTTTCCCTCAACTATCGTCAAGTATTCTCACGGCTTGTGACAGCACTGCGAATTGTGGTGGTACAGTGGTCTAAGCAGGACATTCCAGTTCTGAGCATAACAAGTTTGCATCCAGTGCGGGGCAATCATTTTTATGCCAAGAAAATATCAATGTTTTCAGGATCTTTTTAAAACATCAGAAAATGTATATTTCTAGTGATCAGGCTGGTCTGTGCACTATTTTCATCATATACAGAAACCCCACCTCTTTCAGGAATACCTAGGATAGGATAAAGTAATCCTTCTCACCCCCCCCCCCCCCTTAAAATATTTAGATGCACTATTGTAAAGTGGCTGTTCCACTGGATGTCTTAAGGTGAACGCACCAATTTGTAAGTCGCTCTGGATAAGAGCGTCTGCTAAATGACTTAAATGTAAATGTAAATGTACAGTATTGCTCTACTTTCAAATACCACATTTGTATATTCATTTTAGTGTACTAGCTATCATGACAACAGCCCACTGGGCACAGATGTCAGTTCAACGTCTAGTTTTGATTTTCATTCGGTTGAGTTGTCAACTAACGTGAATTCAACGTGAAATCAACAACAAATGTCACCATGTCATTGGATTTAGGTTAAAAGCTGGGTGTAATAAATACGAATTGCCCTTACATTGATGACTTTATGCAATTCCTAATCAGTTTTCAATGTTGATTCAACGTCGTCACATAAATTATTTTTGGGTTGAAATGACATGGAAACAATGTTGATTCAACCAGCAGAAGATGGCAGCTGGCTACACAAGACTAAAGATCAGCCAACTCAGTAACGCCTTCTCAATCTGGTGACCAAAATGTGATTTATATTGTTAATTAAATGTATACAAGATCAAGCCAAAAGACTGGTTGGAATGAATTTACCACGGTTCACCAAGTGTTAAGAAATGTCACCTTGCACTCATTGTACACTATATTCACCATGTACAGTTCCTAATCAGTTTTCAATGTTGATTCAACGTCATCATTTAATTTTAAAAAACAGTCTTTTGGCTTGATCTTGTATACATTTAATTAACAATATAAATCACATTTTGGTCACCAGATTGAGAAGGCGTTACTGAGTTGGCTGATCTTTAGTCTTGTGTAGCCAGCTGCCATCTTCTGCTGTTCACTCCAAGAAGCCAGGAAATCAAGGCTTCCTGCCTCTGAATAGGTCAACCCAGGTAGTATTAAAGGGGACACAATCACATAACCAGATCTGCGTACCAGGCAGTAGAAAGCACAGGCATTTATAAAGAAAAACCCAATTTTGCCGCTCAATCTTTCTCGCTCTGATCCACCAACATGCCACCTGATGTCGTGTGTGTGTGTGTGTGTGTGTGTGTGTGTGTGTGTGTGTGTGTGTGTGTGTGTGTGTGTGTGTGTGCGTGTGCGGTGGCACGCTCAGCTGCCTCTCACTCTAACCTGCTGTCAGCGAGTTATTTTCCCCATCAACAAGGCTTAATTACTGAACTGCCCCCTAGCCGTCTGGGGACTTGGGCCCTGACCTAGGTGGATGTCATTATCATTACCCATAGACAGACACACACAGACACAGACACATGCACACACACATGCACACGCATACACACACACATGCACACACACATGCACACGCATACACACACACACAGTCCTACTGTATTGTCCTCCACATCGCATTGTTACACAGAGGACCTTACCACGTACAGCAGGTAGGAGACTGCCACATACCTGGGAAAGGAATTACGGTTCACTGCGGGATGCGTCCTAAATGGTACCCTATTCCCTATATAGTGCACTTCTTTTGACCAGGGAACATAGAGCTCAAAAGCATAGGAAATAGCGTTCCCTTTGAGATGCAAGCCTGCATGATTCATACAGTATCTGACACGTTATGCCAACTTTGTCTGACCTGTCCACGGTAGTAGTCAGTTCAGAGAAGTTAGAAAACCTGGCAAGGTGTGGGTGTGGTGAATCTGTAATGCTGCACACTGAGTCAGGTCTTCACTGTTCATCATTCAGACAAAAGCGTTTTGAAGAAGAGACATAGATCAGCATTCATTACATCTATGATTTGACAAGCTTCAGCTTTGAAACATGTCAAGGTCATTCTCCTGATATGACTGTAAGAGAGAGCGAGGGAGAGATTAAGGACAACTATGTACAGACTCAGTGAGCATAGCCTTGCTATTGAGAGAGGCCGCCGCACTTCCTAACCTCCTGCCAAATGTATAACCATATTAGAGACACATATTTCCCTCAGATTACACAGACCCACAAAGAATCCGAAAATAAACCCAATTCTGATAAAGTCCCATATCTAATGGGTGTAATACCACAGTGTGCCATCACAGCAGCAATATTTGTGACCTGTAACCACAAGAAAAGTGCAACCAGTGAAGAATAAACACCATTGTAAATACAACCCATATTTATGTTGATTTATTATCCCTTTTGTACTTGAACTATTTGCACATCTTTACAACACTGTATATAGATACACTGTTCATTTTTATTGTTTATTTCCCTTTTGTTTATTATCTACTTCACTTGCTTTGGCAATGTTAACATATGTTTCCCATGCCATTAAAGCCCTTGAATTGAATTGAATTGAGAGAGAGAGAGAGAGAAAGAAAGAGAAATAAATACAGCAGGCTATCAATGTTGATGAATTGATCATCTAGGAGATATCAAGAAGCTTGCTTTTAGTCTGACATTTCTTCCAAATTCCCTTGAAAACGAAGCATGGGTGTCACGCTCTGACCGTAGAGAGCCTTTAATTGTCTCTATTTGGTTTGGTCACGGTGTGATTTGGGGTGGGCATTCTATGTTTTGTTTTCTATGATTTTGTGTTTCTATGTTTTGGCCGGGTATGGTTCTCAATCAGGGACAGCTGTCTATCGTTGTCTCTGATTGGGAACCATACTTAGGTAGTCCTTTTTCCTCCTTTCTGTGTGGGAAGTTGTCTTTGTTTGTTGGCACTATTGCCTTAAGCAATACCAGACCATAAAACCAGTGGAGTAGTTATCCCACTACACAGACACAGCTGAGCCAGCAGCACTGGTGGAAAGATCTTTACAGCTGGACGACTGACCATGAGACATTGGAAGAAGTTAGAAGTTCCTCTTAACCAACAGTACTTCAGTTTGTGTCAATACGGTATAGAAAATGTCTATTAAATTAAAGCCATGCCTATTGGATGGAGAGTAATCAATACATTGTGTTTTCTGCATACACTTGATTAGGTCAGTCTCTCAAATGGCATCCAATTCCCTATATAGTGCACTACTGTACTTTTGACCACAGAGGGCTCTGGTCAAAAGTAATGCACTATTAGGGAATAGGATGCCATTAGAGACACTGCATACCGTAACCTTGACTCATTGATTTGACTGAGTGAAGAATGATGTGCTTTGAGAGACTAGTCAAGGACCATATCACCTCCACCCTACCTGACACCCTAGACCCACTCCAATTTGCTTACCGCCCCAATAGGTCCACAGATGACGCAATCGCAATCACACCGCACACTGCCCTAACCCATCTGGACAAGAGGAATACCTACGTAAGAATGCTGTTCATCAACTACAGCTCAGCATTTAACACCATAGTACCCTCCAAACTCGTCATTAAGCTCGAGAACCTGGGTATCGACCCCGCCCTGTGCAACTGGGTCCTGGATTTCCTGACAGGCCGCCCCCAGGTGGTGAGGGTAGGTAACAACATCTCCACCCCGCTGATCCTCAACACTGGGGCCCCACAAGGTTGCGTTCTCACCCCTCTCCTGTACTCCCTGTTCACCCACGACTGTGTGGCCATGCATGCCTCCAACTCAATCATCAAGTTTGCAGACGACACTACACAGGAAGGCTTGATTACCAACAACGATGAGACGGCCTACAGGGCCCTCGGAGTGTGGTGCCACCTCACACTCAATGTCAACAAAACAAAGGAGATGATTGAAAACAGCAGAGGGAGCAGCCCCCTATCCACATCGACGGGACAGTAGTGGAGAGGGTGGAAAGTTCCTCTACATACACATCACAGACAAACTGAAATGGTCCACCCACAGCGCGGTGAAGAAGGCGCAGCAGTGCCTCTTCAACCTCAGGAGGCTGAAGAAATTCGGCTTGTCACCAAAAACACTCACAAACTTTTACAGATGCATAATTGAGAGCATCCTGTCGGGCTGTATCACCGCCTGGTACGGCAACTGCTCTGCACATAACAGTAAGGCTCTCCAAAGGGTAGTGAAGTCTGCACAACGCATCACCGGGGGCAAACTACCTGCCCTCCAGGACACCTACACCACTTGATGGCACAGGAAGGCCAAAAAGATTATCAAGGACAACAACCACCCGAGCCACTGCCTGTTCATCCCGCTATCATCCAGAAGGCGAGGTCAGTACAGGTGCATCAAAGCGGGGACCGAGAGACTGAAAAACAGCTTCTATCTCAAGGCCAGACTGTTAAACAGCCATCACTAACATTGAGTGGCTGCTGCCAACATACTGACTCAACTCCAGCCACTTTAACAATGGAAAAATTGATGTAATAAATGTATCACTAGCCACTTTAAACAATACCACTTTATATCATGTTTACATACCCTACATTACTCATCTCATATGTATATACTGTACCCTATACCATCTACTGCATCTTGCCTATGCCGTTCGACCATCACTCATTCATATATTTTTATGTACATATTCTTATTCATTCTTTTACACTTGTGTTTAGAAGGTAGTTGTTGTGAAATTGTTAGATTACTTGTTAGATATTACTGCATGGTCGGAACTAGAAGCACAAGCATTTTCGCCACACTCGCATTAACATCTGCTAACCATGTGTATGTGACCAGTAAAATGTGATTTGATTTGAGCAGCATGTCACCGTCATCACCACATCTTAATTACTCGGGGGCCAATTGGCCATTTATTCTGCACATAACGCATGTGAGCCAGAGGGGCTCTCTGACTGGAGCAGCTTGCCGCTGCGCTGTGACCCACATACCTGCCTGGCTGCCTGAGGGAACTGCTTTGTTTTCCCCTTAAAAATTGATGATATGGGAGGCTGTGATTTGGAGGAGAAGGTGGAGGAGGGACGGGGGATGAGGAGAGTGGGGGGGGGGGGGCACATCAGGGAGGGGGGGGGCACATCAGAAAAATAATTATTTGAAAACGTGAGGAAGGCGGGCCACATTTTTTTTTTTATATTGCTAGCTATCACTACTGCTCTCTCAATCAATGTATGGACTTTAAATGCTTTATGATCGAGTGTGTTTCTCTTTCTTCTGAAGGCTGACAGTATTCACACCCCTTTTACTTTTTTTTCACATTTTGTGTCACGAATCTACAGAGATCTGATCCCGATGCAGCTGCATCTCAGTGCTATAGGTGTCACTACAGACCCTGGTTCGGTCCCGGGCTGTACCACAACCGAATGTGAGAGGCTGGTCTGAGGGCTTGTAGGCGGCATTGTCACAGCATCATCGGACTGAGCTTATTGTCATTACAGGCAATCTCAATGCTGTGTGTTACAGGGAAGACATCCTCCTCCCTCATGTGGTACCCTTCCTGTAGGCTCATCCTGACATGACCCTCCAGCATGACAATGCCACCAGCCATACAAATCAAATCAAAGTTTATTTGTCACTTGCGCCGAATACAACAGGTGTAGAACTTACAGTGAAATGCTTACTTACAGGCTCTAACCAATAGTGCAGAAAAGGTATTAGGTGAACAATGGGTAGGTAAAGAAATAAAACAACAGTAAAAATACAGGCTATATACAGTAACGAGGCTACATACAAACACCGGTTAGTCAGGCTGATTGAGGTAGTATGTACATGTAGATATGGTTAAAGTGACTATGCATACATGATGAACAGAGAGTAGCAGTAGCGTAAAAGAGGGGTTGGCGGTTGGTGGGTGGCGGGACACAATGCAGATACCCCCTCAATTGGGACGATAACCGGGGCTATGTACATGAATGTATAGTTAAAGTGACTATTCAGATATGATATACAGAGAGTAGCAGCCGCGTAAAAAAGAGGGGGCGGGGAGAGGGGGGGGGCACACACTGCTCGTTCTGTGCGTGATTTCCTGCAAGACAGGAATGTCGTTCTGCCATGGCCAGCGAAGAGCCCGGATCTCAATCCCATTGAGCACGTCTGGGACCTGTTGGATCAGTGGGTGAGGGTGAGGGTTAGGGCCATTCCCCCAAGAAATGTCCGGAAACTTGCAGGTGCCTTGGTGGAAGAGTGGGGTAACATCTCACAGCAAGAATGGGCAAATCTGGTGCAGTCCATGAGGAGGAGGAGCACTGCAGTACTTAATGCAGCTGGTGGCCACACCAGATTCTGACTGTTACTTTTAATTTTGACCCCCTTTTGTTCAGGGACAAATTATTCAATTTCTGTTCGTCACATGTCTGTGGAGCTTGTTCAGTTTATGTCTCAGTTGTTGAATCTTGTTATGTTCATACAAATATCTTACACATGTTAAGTTTGCTGAAAATAAAAGCAGTTGATAGTGAGAGGACGTTTCTTTTTTTGCTGAGTTTATATATACAGTATATACACACACACACACACACACACACACACACACACACACACACACACACACACACACACACACACACACACACACACACACACACACACACACACACACACATTCTATTCTGACATTTCACATTCTTAAAATAAAGTGGTGATCCTAACTGACCTAAGACAGGGCATTTTTTACTAGGATTGAATCAAGAATTGTGAAAAACTGAGCGTAAATGTATTTGGCTAAGGTGTATGTAAACTTCTGACTTCAACTGTAGTGCACTATAAAGAGAATAGGGTGCGCCATTTGGGATGCAGCCTTAGTTTGGTTAGTTCCAGATACAGAAGCTCCCTAGTCGCTGTATCACCTGCCTCAAGCAGTTTCGGACTCTATGTTTCACATTGATCTACTCCATGCATGACCCAATTACAGTATTATATTGACCCCTTGTTCTCAGTCACATGCCAATCCATGTCTCCATCTCTCTGATCCAATTTCACCTAAATAACTGTCTATCTAATCAAAGTTCTGTTTGTATTGTGTGTTTATTCCTGAGGGGGAATCATTAGTTCTGTATGTTTATAGCCTTATAAACAAAGGAAATATCAAACCGACCCATTAAGCAAGATGACCACTTCTTTCAACTCCCCTACTAGTTCATCTCATCACCAGATTCTTCCATCACTTTCATATTCTTCTGCCTTTCATATTCAACCATGGTTCCATATCCCCCTCTCCGTCTTACACACTCAACACTTCAGAATGTTCTGCTTAGTGCCACCACCCAATGGTTTATGAGAGGTGCAATCGCACTCCAGCGCACTGTTTTTCCACAGTTTGAATATATCCCAGATGATGTGTTTTATGAATTGCCGTGTCAAAGTATGCAAGTGTTACCTAATTGCAGAGAGGGCGGAGAGATTGTAAAAACATAACTTTGTGTTAACTAGACCTTACTCTAATCTCCCTGATCCTTAACATAGCAGTAAGAAACTCAGGTATGAAGTAGACAACAAAGAAAGTAAAATCATACTATGAGTCTGTTTATTATTCCTCAGCCTTACTCCCTGTAGGATGTAGAGGGCCACAGCTGTCAGGCTGTCTGGTCCTTCTCTCTGAAACATGCCTCTAGCTCTTCTTGGTGCCCCTCGGGACTTTCTTCTTGGGTTGGTGGGCCTCGATCAGATGGATACTGCGACGCTTGATCTCCTCGCGGGACAGGGTGCAGTCCTCCTCCAGACTGCGGAACTGGAACGTGTCTGAGACGGAAGAAGGGAGCAGGTGATAGAGGAGCTATTAGACACAACAAACCAGAAAACACTATTAGCAAAGCACTAAACAGCCATTATGCAAACATGCAGGAATGGATACCAGCTGTTAATAAGCTGTTGTTTACAATAGACTTAAAGCCATGCAGAACAATACATCCAAGAAAAAAAACATACCTTCTGAGACGCTGTTGTACACTGGGCTGCTGGCCCTTTTGAAGTTTCTGGGCTCCATCATGATGCTCTGCTCCAGGAAGCTCCACACCTGAGGTGAGAGGGAAGAGACCTGAGGGGTGAGACCAGAGGGGACAGACCAGAGGGGAGAGACAAGAGGGGTGAGACCAGAGGGGAGAGACCAGAGGGGTGAGACCACAGGGGAGAGGGGTGAGACCAGAGGGGAGAGGGATGAGACCACAGGGGTAAGAACAGAGGGGAGAGTGGTGAGACCACAGGGGAGAGGGGTGAGACCACAGGGGAGAGGGGTGAGACCACAGGGGAGAGGGGTGAGACCACAGGGGAGAGGGGTAAGAACAGAGGGGAAAGGGGTGAGACTACAGGGGAGAATGGTGAGACAACAAGGGAGAGGGGTGAGACCAAAGAGGTGAGACCAGAGGGGAGAAGGGTGAGACCACAGGGGAGACGGATAAGGGATGAGAATGAACTGAGACCACAGTATCAGAGGTGAGACCAGAAAGAAAAAGTGAGAACTCGATCTTTGAGGGGAGAGTTGAGAGACTCTGAGAAGAGGTAGACAGAGATGAGAGCTAGGGGAGGACAATCAGAGCTAAGGAAGGAAATTAATCCAGTGTCACCTTCTCATGGTCGGCAGTGTTTTCCTCAGTCTTCTCTGAAGCTGTGGTCTGCAGTGTGAGCAGACGGACACCGATTTCCCTCAGCTTCTCGGTGGCATCCAGATGCCCCAACTGCCTGGGAGAGTCCTAAAGCAAGATAAAAACACTTGCTTTAGAATCCTCTCTATTCCTGAATAACATCACCAAGGGCTAGTTTCTATAATGAGAACAGTAGTGGTCCAAGAACAGAGCCTTGAGGAATGCCCAAACACATTTTCTGGCTGATAGGTGACCAGGGGATTGTTTTTCTTGGTGACCACGAAAGGGCCAGATGAGACTGAGCTGTCCATCTAAAATGACTACCATGACATGCACACAGCTAATCCTGAAGAACAGGTTGTTGACACCCTGCTCCACCCCATGCAGCACAGATTGGGCCTTGCCCAGCTTGGCTTCCCATTGGCTGCAACAATCCTCTTCCTGCTCAAGCTCCACCTGCATTTCCTCCTTCAGCTGCTCAAACCTTGAGAAAAACACAGAGGGTGAATCTCAATTGTGTTTCCTCGATTCCTCGCATGCCCTCTCCTCGCCTCCTTTTGCAAAACCCATTGGAGAAGAAGGTCTGAGGCCTGAGATCTGAAGGACCTTCAGATCTTCTCCTCTATTTCTATGGATGATACAGAAGTATTTTTTTTCTTCTGTGGATCGACTGTACCTGTCGGAACCGGGTCCGGCGCTGAACTTGAGTTGGGCGTACTGGAGCTCAAGGTTAGCCAGGGTCTCCATGCTCTTTCTGACCAGCTCCTCACACTGGGTTATCTGGGTGTGCAGCTGCTCCCTGGAGGCCAGCCATGTCTCCAGCTCCTAGACAGACAGGTGGAAAGGTAGACGACACATACTCAGCTCAGAGAGACAACCGGCACCAGTATTCCTAATATTGAGTTGCAGCCCCCTTTTGCACTCAGAACAGACTCAATTTATCGAGGCATGGACTCTACAAGGTATCGAAAGCCTTCCACAGGAATGCTGGCCCATGTTGACTCCAATGCTTCCCATGGTTGTGTCAAGTTGGCTGGATGTGCTGTCGGTGGTGGATCATTCTTGATACACTCGGGAAACTGTTGAGCGTGTAAAACCCAACAGCGTTGCAGTTCTTGACACACACAAACCGGTGTGCCTGGCATCTACTACCATACCCAGTTCAAAGGCACTTCAATCTTTTGTCTTGCACTTTCCCCCACTGAATGGCACAAATACACAATCCATGTCTCAATTGTCTCAAGGCTTAAAAATCCTTCTTTAACCTGTCCCCTCCCTTTCATCTACACTGATTGAAGTGAATTTAACATGTGACATCAATAAGGGATCATAGCTTTCACCTGGATTCCCCTGGTCAGCTATGAAAACCCAACTGACATTTACTCCTGAGGTACTGACCTGAGGTACTGACCCTCTATAACCACCTTGATTATCTATGAACGCTTGAACATCTTGGCCATGTACTCTTATAATCACCACCCGGCACAGCCAGAAGAGGACTGGCCACCTTTTAGAGCCTGGTGCCTCTCTAGCTTTCTTTCTAGGTTCCTGCCTTCCTAGGGAGTTTTTCCTAGCCAGTATGCTTCTACATCTGCATTGCTTCCTGTTTGGGGTTTTAAGATGGGTTTCTGTATAAGCACTTTGTGACATCTGCTGATGTAAAAAGGGCTTTGTAAATAAATCTGATTTGAATCAGTCTATGCCGTGGATAGAGCACATGTTCCTAATGTTATGTACACAGTGTATATATGCAGTTAAAGAAAATGACTTTTTACTCCAAACATTTTCCCCGACACCCAAAAGTACTCGTTACATTTTGAATGCTTAGCAAGACAGGAAAATGGTCCAATTCACACACCTAGCAAGAGACTATCCAAATCAAATCAAATCAAATCAAATTTTATTTGTCACATACACATGGTTAGCAGATGTTAATGCGAGTGTAGCGAAATGCTTGTGCTTCTAGTTCCGACAATGCAGTGATAACCAACAAGTAATCTAACTAACAATTCCAAAACTACTGTCTTATACCCAGTGTAAGGGGATAAGGAATATGTACATAAGGATATATGAATGAGTGATGGTACAGAGCAGCATACAGTAGATGGTATCGAGTACAGTATATACATATGAGATGAGTATGTAGACAAAGTAAACAAAGTGGCATAGTTAAAGTGGCTAGTGATACATGTATTACATAAGGATGCAGTCGATGATGTAGAGTACAGTATATACGTATGCATATGAGATGAATAATGTAGGGTAAGTAACATTATATAAGGTAGCATTGTTTAAAGTGGCTAGTGATATATTTACATCATTTCCCATCAATTCCCATTATTAAAGTGGCTGGAGTTGGGTCAGTGTCAATGACAGTGTGTTGGCAGCAGCCACTCAATGTTAGTGGTGGCTGTTTAACAGTCTGATGTTGAGATAGAAGCTGTTTTTCAGTCTCTCAGTCCCAGCTTTGATGCACCTGTACTGACCTCGCCTTCTGGATGATAGCGGGGTGAACAGGCAGTGGTTCGGGTGGTTGATGTCCTTGATGATCTTTATGGCCTTCCTGTAACATCGGGTGGTGTAGGTGTCCTGGAGGGCAGGTAGTTTGCCCCCGGTGGTGCGTTGTGCAGACCTCACTACCCTCTGGAGAGCCTTACGGTTGAGGGCGGAGCAGTTGCTGTACCAGGCGGTGATACAGCCCGCCAGGATGCTCTCGATTGTGCATCTGTAGAAGTTTGTGAGTGCTTTTGGTGACAAGCCAAATTTCTTCAGCCTCCTGAGGTTGAAGAGGCGCTGCTGCGCCTTCTTCACGACGCTGTCAGTGTGAGTGGACCAATTCAGTTTGTCTGTGATGTGTATGCCGAGGAACTTAAAACTTGCTACCCTCTCCACTACTGTTCCATCGATGTGGATAGGGGTGTTCCCTCTGCTGTTTCCTGAAGTCCACAATCATCTCCTTAGTTTTGTTGACGTTGAGTGTGAGGTTATTTTCCTGACACCACACTCCGAGGGCCCTCACCTCCTCCCTGTAGGCCGTCTCGTCGTTGTTGGTAATCAAGCCTACCACTGTTGTGTCGTCCGCAAACTTGATGATTGAGTTGGAGGCGTGCGTGGCCACGCAGTCGTGGGTGAACAGGGAGTACAGGAGAGGGCTCAGAACGCACCCTTGTGGGGCCCCGTGTTGAGGATCAGCGGGGAGGAGATGTTGTTGCCTACCCTCACCACCTGGGGGCGGCCCGTCAGGAAGTCCAGTACCCAGTTGCACAGGGCGGGGTCGAGACCCAGGGTCTCGAGCTTGATGACGAGCTTGGAGGGTACTATGGTGTTGAATGCCGAGCTGTAGTCGATGAACAGCATTCTCACATAGGTATTCCTCTTGTCCAGGTGGGTTAGGGCAGTGTGCAGTGTGGTTGAGATTGCATCGTCTGTGGACCTATTTGGGCGGTAAGCAAATTGGAGTGGGTCTAGGGTGTCAGGTAGGGTGGAGGTGATATGGTCCTTGACTAGTCTCTCAAAGCACTTCATGATGACGGAAGTGAGTGCTACGGGGCGGTAGTCGTTTAGCTCAGTTACCTTAGCTTTCTTGGGAACAGGAACAATGGTGGCCCTCTTGAAGCATGTGGGAACAGCAGACTGGTATAGGGATTGATTGAATATGTCCGTAAACACACCGGCCAGCTGGTCTGCGCATGCTCTGAGGGCGCGGCTGGGGATGCCGTCTGGGCCTGCAGCCTTGCGAGGGTTAACACGTTTAAATGTCTTACTCACCTCGGCTGCAGTGAAGGAGAGACCGCATGTTTTCGTTGCAGGCCGTGTCAGTGGCACTGTATTGTCCTCAAAGCGGGCAAAAAAGTTATTTAGTCTGCCTGGGAGCAAGACATCCTGGTCCGTGACTGGGCAAGACATCCCTGGTCATCCCTACTGCCTCTGATCTGGAGGACTCACTAAACACAAATGCTTAGTTTGTAAATTATGTCTGAGTGTTGGCTGCCGGTAAATAAATAAAATAGTTTGCTTAATACAAGGAATGTGAAATTGTTTATACTTTTACTTTGATACTTCAGTATATTTGAGCAATTACATTTACTTTTGATACTTCAGTACATTTGAAACCAAATACTTTTAGACTTTCACTCAAGTAGTGTTTTGCTCGGTGACTCACTTTCACTTGAGTCATTTTCTATTAAAAAGGTATCTTTACTTTTACTCAAGTATGACAGTTGGGTACTTCTTCCACCACTGGCAACGTGTGGATGACCTTTTTGTTCAGCGAGACTGTCGGGTCAGGTACCAGGCCTAGGGTGTGTTTGAATACCTTTTGTATTTTCTGTAATGTCAAACCTACCGTAAGTGCTCCAATATATTACATTTAATGAAAACTACAACACCCCAGTGTGGTTAGACATTACTGCAACATAACTCAACAAAATGAAACAACTACATCAATGTGTCATGGGAAATAACAAAGGGCTGTTTGCAACAGTGGCTTATATTAAACCGTTAGATTAATGATAGGCAACACGTTGCTTATTAGAAGTTGTGTATATAGTAGGGCTAAATGATCCACGTGGGCCACCATACCTGCAGATCAGTGCAGCTGAGGGCTTCTCTCAGAGCATCAATATCCTCCGCCAGTTTGAAGACGGACTGTGTCGTAATGGGGGCCGCGACGGTCTGCTGGGCTGCACGGGGAGAACACAACACAGGCACACATCATTTCAGCATCAATCCCAATGCAGAACATGGGGAAATACAATGTGAGCACCTGAAAACCGGCAACACGATGAATATGGATATCATTACATATTGCCTTTGCTCATGCAAAGTTCTGTATGATTCAGAATACTACTGTCTTCAAGATAGAGTACTATTTGGACATCGGCGAACTGATATTTACTGTATTTAATACATAAGTGTCTGTGGTGTAAGATCATCTGATGTAATACCTCTGATAGGGGCTGTATCTTCAGCCAGTCCTTCTCTGGTAGACGACCCTCTCCAACCCTATAAAACAACAACACTCACTGACTGCAATAGGCATTTAAGTGTCCCTCTTGACTAACATGTTCACTTTCAATCTTTTCTTACATTCTCCTGTTCTCTCGCTGTTTCCCACAGGTCCATCCCTCTCACTCTTTATTTGTCTCTCTCTCTCTTTGTTTCTCTGTTCCACACAGGCCCATCCCTCTCTTTCCCTTTCCCTCCCTATTTCTCTCTTCCTCCATCTCACCCTCTGTCTCTCCCTCCAGCTCCCCCTCCGTCTCTCAATTCCATCTCTTCCTCTCTCACCTGCTCTTTCAACTTCTGAGCTACTCTGCTGCTCCGTCACTCTCCCTCCCTCTCTCTCTCCAGCCGACCCTCCACCTCCTTCTCTTTCGCTCCCCTCCTTTCAGTCAACTCTTTCTCCATCATTCTGCGTTCCACCATTAGCTGCCTCTCCACAGGAACCAGCTGACTCTGGTGGCAAAAAAACAGACAGACAGACACGTCATACAATTGTAGTGGGAAAATACATACTGGAATTCATGACGAGTCATGGCTGGTATTCAGATGAGCCTGACCTTCTTTCTCTTATTTTCTTCCCAATCATACAAAGACATGTAGCCAATGTGTGTAATAAAATTGATAGCATTTACAAGTAAACAGCACACAATGGGCAAGTGGGAGCTAAAAGTTAACGGCCCCCCAGATTTGCCTTACCTTAGTGCAGTCCACTGCAGCCACTGCGGTGTAAGACATGTGCGCCACCTTTCCTAGCTCTGACTGCCCGCCGACCACTGAGTTCTGCAGCTGATCCAGAGCCATGGGCATCTCACACACCTCCTGAACCAGGAACAAATGACCCAAACACGGGTCACAGTGGAACTAGATTTGTCTGCTTCCCAAATGGATTATATTCCCTATATAGTGCACTACTTTTGACCAGGGCTCATAGGGCTCTTGTCAAAAGTAGTGGGGTCCCATTTGAGAAACAACTCTGCCAGTCCTACATAGTCACACTAACTGCAGCATATCTCCCAAGGGAGACTTGAATTCAATGTTGACAATTTAATTCGATTTAATGTCCACAAAGAAGGGCTGATATCTGTGAATGTGTAAGTGTTGCACACCCGATGTAGGTGGTCGCAGACTCGCAGGTAGGTTTTTTGAATCCTCTCAGCCTCTGTAATTTTGATGGTCATCTTTTCTAGGTTATTCTCCAGCTGTCTCACACGCTACCAGGGGACAATAGAACAGAAACGTCAACACACAAGAAAAATCTTAAACATGATGTCTAGGATCTAGGATCCAAGCTTTTAAACTGCTCAGTCTCAGACTGAGCAATTTAAAAGCTTGGATCCTAGATCCTAGACATCATTCACTTGAGTCTTGTAATAAGTCAAGGTCACTCAATGTCAACTTTAAGCACCATGGACAAGGCCATTCTCACACTAACTCCACTAAGCAGTCAAAACTGTGTGTGGTGCTGTCCATGGTTCTGAAAGTTCACACTGCTTTCTTCCACAGTAGGTTTTTGGGAACAATTGAGTCTGTGAGATGCTAGCTCTTTAAAGGGGATGTCGCAAATGGCACCCTGTCCCCTATATAGTGTCACCTGGTCGTAGTGCTGCTCGTCATCATCCAATATGGAGTCCAGCTCCAGGACCTTCATGTCCGGCTCCATCTCCAGCAGCTGTGACTCCTTGGCCCTGACAGCAAACCACAGCCTGTTGTGCTGCTCTATCAGACTACACTGTCGACACTTCTCCCGCTCCACAACACTCTACACACACACACACACACACACACACGCTGGCATATTATATACAAGTTGACGTGTACAACTGGGCTATTAAAAAAATTAGATGCCTTCACAAAGCTAATATTGTCTATGCACGGGTTACTACAAGCTTGCCACCTCTCTCTCTGCCTGAGCTCAAGTTATGTAGGCCTACCTCCTTTGATGGTCCAGGCTTGGGCAGTGACCTGCCCAGGGTGCATCTACCTTGTGGAGCTTTCTGATCATTCTCTAAGATCTCCTTTGCAGCATGGTACTCTGCCTGGGTCTGCAGCTCTGAACCCAGGTGGATATCAAACAACATACACAAGAGGGGTGATAAATACAATCACTGCAATCTATAGAGCATTTCATGGGCAACATAGTACATTTTATGTGTCATATATTCTGCAATACAATTATGTCAAGATGTGACTGATAGCCATTCTCTCTCATATACATATATATATATACAGTGGGGCAAAAAAGTATTTAGTCAGCCACCAATTGTGCAAGTTCTCCCACTTAAAAATATGAGAGAGGCCTGTAATTTTCATCATAGGTACACTTCAACTATGACAGACAAAATGAGAAAAAAAAATCTGGAAAATCACATTGTAGGATTTTTAATGAAAATCACATTAATTATATGTGTATATATATATATATATATATATATATATAATATATATATATATGTGTGTATGTATGTATATATATATCTATATATATCTATACATACATTTATATATACATATACACACATATATACATACATATATATATACACACATATATATATATATACATATATATATACATACATATATATATATATACATACATTTATATATATACATACATTTATATATATATATACAGTTGAAGTCGGAACTTTACATACCCTTAGGTTGGAGTCATTTAAAATCATTTTTCAACCACTCCACAAAATTACTTGTGTCAAGAAAAAGGTAGATGTCCTAGCCGACTTGGCAAAATTATAGTTAAAGTATTGGTTCAACTGATCGGATCCAATGCATTAAGAAGGAAAGAAATTCCACAAATTAACTTTTAAGAAATGCATTCCTGGTTACTACCTCATGAAGCTGGTTGAGAGAATACAAAGAGTGTGCAAAGCTGTCATCAAGGCAAAGGGTGCTACTTTGAAGAATTTCAAATATAAAATATATTTAGATTTGTTTAACACTTTTTTAGGTTACTACATGATTCTATATGTGTTATTTCATAGTTTTGATGTCTTCATTACTATTCTACAAATGTAGAAAATAGTAAAATAAAGAAAAACCATTGAATGAGTAGGTGTGTCCATTCTTTTGACGGGTACTGTATATATACACAGTATATCGACTACAGTGGTTTGTGATAGGACTTCACGACTAGTAGAGTAGGCCTTTTATATTTTCACTGTGGAATATTACATCACTAATTCTTAATTCTATCATATGTACACTAAACGTGTCCTTTATAGAACTATTCGAAATACCGGTGGACATAACTAGCTATGACTTTACCTAAGTGTTGTACGCAGAGCCGCTGCTCTTGCAGAGTCAGTATCTTTGCCTTTGTATCCGCCGACTGCATACTGTCCTGCCTTTCGCTGTAATATGCATTTTTGTTTTATCGGCGCTTTTCAATAGATTTTTGTCACGCATAGAAGAACCGTGTCGTGGATTGATATAATTCTATTTCGACGTCATAATAAAACATAGATACGTCTTATTATTTCCGGCACGTAAGGAAGTAATGTAAAGGAAACAGTAGTCTATCTTTAAATTGCATTATTTATCAGCATGTGACTAAAACTTGAGCACTAATAGGAATAAGGATAAGTAGAAGTCAGTGCAATTTATTAGTCATTACATATCTCACACATGAATACTAAATGGGCTACTGACAGCATAATCTCGTTCCCAGACACCTTTTCCCAAATGCGCAATAGCATGAGGACGAGGTTACCGACAGCATAACATAGTGAAAGGCTTTAAACAGAGTAACAGCCTATCGGTCGACATTGATTGTTAACTCGTTTTTGTCACTAATATATCAAGGTTTTATTATTAGTTAGTCTGCCTTGTACACAATCACAGCTAAAAGCTGAATTGCAGTAGACAAAAAGGAGTTAACAGTTATTTGAAGAAGAATATTAGGTCGCCCATTCAGTCAACCAGTAATTCATTCACAATGTAATGAATTCATAATCAAGTCATTATTATTTTAAATCGGTTTTCAAATCATAAAAGACTAAACCCACTGGTCACAGACGTCAATTCAACCTCTATTCCAAGTCGTTTCAATACAAGTTCATTTAAATTGCGTGGACATATTGTTGATTCAACCAGGGTGAGCTCAGTGGGAAGCGTGTCAATAAAATACTATCAAAGTACGATCTATTTTCTGATACTCCTCCACCTTTTCTTCTTAGTAGTGTACCACAGATATTCCATAACCCTGACTAGAATAAACACATACCGTATGGTATCACTGACACATCCCTGCTAATACGGCGCTCAAGTTTCCTCCTAACAATGCAAATAACAATACTTCTGCTACATTCCTTAAAGTGATAACTAGGGCTGTCAGAGTTAACCAGTTATAACTGATAACATTTACTAATCCAGTACATAAAGTGATGAGGACATACATACACTCTGAACAACAATAACGTCACAATACTATACAATATGATTGTTTTGCAACCCAATCTAATGAGATTGATTGTAATAAGGAAATCAAATCAAATCACTATCAATCAGTCAGTCAAAAAAAAGGAGCTGTTGTGGAGCATATGTGAAAGGCACATATGGCAACTGAAATAAGGGAGTATAAAGATGCACGGATATGCTTGCGTGACCACGATCATCTGGGTTTAGTTCATATAGTTTCACGATGCAACCACAGTATACTGAATGAAATGTAAATGCAATGACCTTGATCATAATACAACCTAACCTAAACGTAACAGCTGAGAAATTATAGTGTAGCGACCTTAACCCGACACCAAGAGACTACCCCCGAATTCGCTACAATAGGGTTTTGATCAACAGCATGTTGGATCTGTGCAAACAGCAGCACATTTAGAGAAGTGCTCTCACTGTGTATGTGCAGGTGAGTTTGTAAGGATGGGACCCAGTTTATTATGGTATAATACAGTTGAAGTCGGAAGTTTGCATACACTTAGGTTGGAGTCATTAAAACTTGTTTTTCAACCACAACACACATTTCTTGTTAACAATCTATAGTTTTGGCAAGGTGGTTAGGACATAAAAAGAAATAAGCCAAGACCTCAGAAAAAAATAGTCGACCTCTACAAGTCTGGTTCATCCTTTGGAGCAATTTCCAAACGCCTGAAGGTACCGGGTTCATCTGTACAAACAATAGTACACAAGTATTATTGGGACCACGTAGCCATCATACCGCTCAGGAAGGAGACGCATTCTGTCTCCTAGAGATGAACGTACAAAAGTATCTATATCCACAGTGAACGAGTCCTATATCGACATTACCTGAAAGGCCGCTCAGCAAGGAAGAAGCCACTGCTCCAAAACCACCATCAAAAATAAAAAAGCCAGACTACAGTTTGCAACTGCACATGCGGACAAAGATCACTGGTCTGATGAAACAAAAATAGAACTGTTTGGCCATAATGACCATCTTTATGTTTGGAGGAAAAAGGGGGAGGCTTGCAAGTCGAAGAACACCATCCCAACCGTAAAGCAGCACGTGGGTGGCAGCATCATGTTGTGGGGGTGCTTTGCTGCAGGAGGGACTGGTGCACTTCATAAAATAGATGGCATCATGAGGTAGGAAAATTATGTGGATATATTGAAGCAACATCTCAAGACATCAGTTAAAGCTTGGTCGCAAATGGGTTTTCCAAATGGACAATGACCCCAAGTATACTTCCAAAGTTGTGGCAAAATGGCTTAAGGACAACAAAGTCAAGGTATTGGAGTGGCCATCACAAAGCCCTGACCTCAATCACATAGAACATTTGTGGGCAGAACTGAAAAAGCGTGTGCGAGCAAGGAGGCCTACATTCCTGACTCAGTTACACCAGTTTCTGATCCACTGGAATTGTGATACTTGAATTATAAGTGAAATAATCTGTCTGTACACGATTGTTGGAAAAATGTATTGTTTCAAGCACAAAGTAGATGCCCTAACTGACTTGCCAAAACTATAGTTTGTTTACAATAAATGTGTGGAGTGGTTGAAAAACAAGTTTTAAATGACTCCAACCTAAGTGTATGTAAACTTCCGACTTCAACTGTATGACTTGTGCTTATTTTGGCTCCCCTACATGAACTCACAATTCACATTGTACATTCCACACCTCCCCTCAAGGTGTGTACATGATACGATATTAGTGATATAATATAAATCTCTGCTCCCTGATTGGGAAAATCCCTTTTCATGTCAAAGAGGACAAAGTGTACATTTGTCCTTCATTCGTGTTTGGACATACTGCAGAGCATCTGCTAAAATAATTTTTTTAAATAGTGCATTTTGAAAAGTCTAGACTGGAATTGAGGACCACTGCTAACTGGATGTATGCATCATCAGCACAGTCTGACGGTTTGGTGGTCATGTGGTTTGCTGACATCGGACCTTGATCTGAATCTCTTCATCCTGAGAGAGAGAGAGAGAGAGAGAGGTCGAAAGAGAGAGAGAGAGAGAGAGAGGGTAGAAAGAGAGAGAGAGAGAAAGAGAGAGAGGTAGAAAGAGAGAGAGGTAGAAAGAGAGAGAGAGAGAGAGGTAGAAAGAGAGAGAGAGAGAGAGAGGTAGAAAGAGGGAGGTAGAAAGAGAGAGAGAGAGAGAAAGAGAGAGGTAGAAAGAGATAGGTAGAAAATGAGAGAGAGAGAGAGAGGTAGAAAGAGAGAGAGAGAGAGAGAGAGAGAGAGAGAGAGAGGTAGAAATAGAGAGAGAGGTAGAGAGAGAGAGGTAGAGAGAGAGAGAGAGAGAGAGAGAGAGAGAGAGAAAGAGTTGAGTAGTTAAAGCAGCCTGGTCTCTGTCTACTGTAGAAGATCAAACAACACAACATCGGTTGTGTAAAACTGATCTCTTGACTTTTGTTTTTTTTTATCTCTGGAAGATTCCTTGGTATATTGTTTATTTACTAGTTAGCATAATTTCCCTAAAGGTAATCCTGGATCCTGCTTCAGTGGGTATATGTGTGCGTCCCAAATGGGAATAGGGGGCCATTTGGACTTCAACCTTGTACATACTGTGTCTGCAGTCTCCTCCCCCTCTGTGTGTTCCGCTCCACTGTTGGGGTTAGACATGTCAAAGTCAGAGAGAGCACTCTCTATAGCCTCCTCATCATAGTCTGTTTGGTATTCATCTGATAACTCTAGGGAGAAAGGAAGACAGAGAAGGTGTAGAGAATAACACAGGAACCAAATAGGTACAGGAAGTGTGTGTGTGTGTCCCTCTCACCTTCCACCAGGACTGGTTTGACAGGCTCAATTCGAGAGACAATCTCTGCCAGGTCAGTGAAGGAGGCATTGGGACACGTGACCACCTGAAAACACACACACACACACACACACACACACACACACACACACACACACACACACACACACACACACACACACACACACACACACAAACGCCAGTCAACAGTCTAAAGGAACATTTATTGGCAACTGTAAATTAGGAAATTGCCACAGTCCATTTCATAACTGCCAGTATTGGAAGTAATCAGTCAAAAACGACACACAAAAAAACATGTAAAAAAAAATGAAGTGGGGTTGGAATAGCTGCTGCAACATTTGAAATAGAAACAAGGTGTGGTGCAGTTGAGAACCGGTCTGTGTAACTAGCTAACTCACATTGCCGCTCTTCGTGTTATGAAATTCCTCTTGATGTCTGTCTTTCATCATCTTGTCCACAACCCCACTACGACTCCACATGTCAAAGACTGTCTTACAGTGCTGGTAGCCCACTTCCTGAGACAGAGAGAGCGAGAGACAGAGGGAGAAGGGGGGGGGGGGATTAGGTGAGATTATAATGAGACGAGACAGATGGAGAGCCATGGAGACAGTGTCTGGGTCCCCAATGGCACCCTTTTCTCTATATAGTGCACTACTTTACGGGGCTGTGGTCAAAAGCAGTGCACCATATAGGGTATCATTTGGGACGCACCCAGTGAGAAAAAGAGGGCTACTCACGGCGATCTCATCGAACTTGCCAAACTCTAAGGTGCCGTAGTGATCAATGGGCGGCCGGATGTACTCGCAGTACTCGCTGTCTTTAACTAACTCCAGCTGACGAACGCAGCACACATACGCAAGCCTGGTCTGGATCTCAGCCATGTTCAGGACCTTATAGAGGATTAGAAGAATACAGAAATAGACCTGAGTTCAGGTAGGCCTCCGTGCCTCAGCAAACAAAGGAGAGTAGCAGGTTGTCCTCAACAACAATAGGGCTTACCCAGGAAAAGCATCCAAAAAGGACTAATATGGTCAACAGGAGTTGGAGCACTCTAAAACAGGCTAGATAGATCTGTTGTGATCAGCAGATATGAATCATTGTGAACTTCTAGGTTGTGAGCATGATTTTTTTTACATCCTCCTGACTCACCTGGACTTTCTTTGCCAGGGGGTTGAAGCGTTTCCATAGCAGCCACCAGCCAGACAGTGAGTCACCGTAGTTGGTGAGGTTAGTCTCGTCCTGGCTGCCCACATCGATGGCTATTACTACTTTGGCTCCCATGGAGCGAGCTACATCAGCTATATAATATAAATATATATATATATATATATATATTATATATAACGTGAAGGTGAGAGAGAGAGATAGTGACAAACACTGACCAATAGCCATGGCATCTACTGTGTACATCACATGCAAGGTAATGTCTCTAACTTGTACAGTATAACTATTCATGTATGCTGACTTTTAACGTCATGTTTTATAGTTGTTTGAGACATGGCATATACATACTGACCAGGTAGGTTATTTATGTAGCCACCGTCCATGAGTAAGTGTCCGTCTTTGGGGTCACAGAGGGGTGGCAGGTACCCAGACAGTGACATGCTGGCACGCACATACCTCCATAGGGAACCTACAAGAGGAGGGCATGCTGAGGTTGAATACCTCAACAGAGTCAAAGGTCCCAAATGGCATAGTGCACTACATAGTGCACTACTTTTGACCCGTATCAAATGGCCTCCTTTTCCCTATATAGTACACTAGTTTTAAACCTGAGCCCTACGGAACCCTGGTCAAAAGTAGTACACTATATATATATAGGGAATAGGGTGCCATTTTCGACATTGAGAATAAAGCCAGACAGACCATCAGTGTGAACCCTCATGGATGAAGCAGTGATATCTGTGGTGATGTTGAAGTAGGGGATCCACAGGTCCTAGGAGAGTAGCACGCGGGGGAAAGAGAGAGAGGAGAAGAAATGTTTAGCTGATGAAAATAAACTATGAGCTGACCCGGTATTGTCATGTTGAATGGATGTCATAAGCCAGCAGTCATAATTATGGGTCAAATCTAGGGATGAATAAATAATCCGGATTTTTAAACTGATCACTGAGGCCTAATTAAAACCATCACTATTCGCAATGGGATCCTGTCAAGTGGAGTGTGGACTACAACCCTCTGTCCTCTCACCTCGATCTGTTTGCCCTTAAATACAGCGCTGACGCTGTTGTTAAAGGAGGCCCCAGAGAACATGGAGGTCACCGGGTACGTCAGGTCGAACACCTTCTTGAAGATGGACCTCATGTCCTGGTGTTGGAGAGAGGTGGAGAGATACCTTACGATCAACTTCTCTGGAGCCAAAGACAACGGCTACGTCTTAAAGCCTATTCCCTATTTAGTGCGTTACTTCTGACTAGTGCCTTGGTCAAAAGTAGTGCACTACATATGGAATAGGGTACTATTTGGGATAAGGACAACATCCTCTTATGCAGTGAGCCCAGCTTCGGCCGTCCTGTATCTTCTCACCATGGCCCACTCGCGAGCGCGGACCCTCATACGGCTGTTGCTCTTCTCCTCAGCGTACAGCGCCCCCATCAGGGAGCCGATGGAGGTGCCGCCCACCATGTCCACAGGGATACCCGCCTCATTGAGCGCCCGCAGGATGCCAACCTGACAGCAACCCCTGGAGGGACACAGACCACAGGTAGGTTACACAGAGTCCAAAACATGAAATTGGACAATAAAGCACAGTCGGTGTGTGAGTATAAGAGGGGGAAGCGTTTTAGTGGACAGTCAGAGGGAGCAGTGTTGACGGGACTAGAGAATATACCCACCGTGACCCAGCTCCTGGACATGCCAGAGCAAAAGGGAAGAAGAACAGAAAGCAGAAAAGAAAGACAGAAAAGCCATTATCGAAAGACAGAGGCCTCATAGCAAGGTAGACAGAGGCCTCATAGCAAGGTAGACAGAGGCCTCATAGCAAGGTAGACAGAGGAAAGAGGCATCCAGAGAGAACAAGGACACAAAACAGCCACACACTCTCTATACTAGAAATATGAAAATGATTTAAAATTGGGCAAAAAAACAGGAAAACCATAACCAGGGACTATAATCCTAAAAGAATGTTTGAATAATTGCAGTTGTAAAAATCTAATGTGAGGTAAAAGGTACTACTGATAGTGCAGCATGTTACATTGGAGTGTGAGGTCTGGAAAGAGATTAGCAGCACCTTGCACCCCCTCCCCCCAGCACCAGGGCGATGGTGTTGCCTGTCAGGACTCTGGCCAGACGGCTGAAGTCAGAGTGGCGGTCTGGAGGCTTCTGGAACACACGCTGGTACATCTCTCTCTGAGGACAACCACAGCAGGACCACAGGAGCACAGCACCACAGGAGCAGAGGTGGAGGGGAAGAGTCAGCAAATGTGTGATTCGTCTCAATTGACACCCTATTCCCTAGTGCACTACTTTTGACCAGAGAGCTATACATTATATAAGAAATAGGGTGCCATTTGGGAAGCAGCCAAGGTCAAGATTGTTTTCGGAAAGCTCAGTAATGTTATCTAAAAGCTTCCATCTGAGACTTGCATCATATAAGCTGTGAGGCAGAGGGAACCAAGCTGCAGGTCAAAAGCCAAGATTGAAAAAGTAGGTTGAATACTGTCTAGTCAGTGAGAGGAGCTATGACTATTCTGGCTGAGGTGTGTGTGTACTAGCATGGACAGGCTACTACTGGGTAATACCACATTTGGGCAGGACAGGGGTGTATGTGTATGTATGCGTGCCTTCCTGGCTGCGTGTGTGTGCGTGCCTGTCTCTGTTCCTGCCTGCGCGTGTGTGCGTGCCTGTGTATGTGTGTGTATATAGGGTACCAGTTTAGGCAGGCTCCTCTTGGAGAAGACCCTGTGTGGACAGGAGAGGTGCAGGTGTCTGGAGATCCAGCTCCTCATGTTGAGCCACTCCACAGTGCCCTGAGGCGGGGGACCGTCCTCCCTGTGCAGCAGGATCAGCTGCTTCTGGGCCCGCACTGCACTGCCCTCCAGCATCCGCTCCAACTAGGGGACAGAGGCCACAGCACAGGGACAACAGCGTCACACCCACAGTGGAGGAGGCCTAAATTAAGTGTGAGTCCCAAATGGCACACTGTAATTAATGCACTGTAGAAAAGGGATTGGGTGTCATTTGAGATTTGTCCTTCATGTCAATCAGACAGCAGAGTCTGAAAGAGACAAGCCTTGTTTCTCTTCTTCCTCATTAAACTTCAATAATTTAACCCCTAATAAACTGTCTTACTAATAGGGGTTCATCCTAGCGAAGCTAATTAAGAAGCTTAATCCCCACATACACTCAGTAGGCCAGTTATCCCACTTCATAGACCCTGCATAAAACAAAGTAAGCCCTCGACTTTCCTAAAACCCATTAGGCAGATAGTGTTCTACAGCTATATGTTGTTTCTTATTGAGCTGCCCCTGTTGGCCAGGTCTCCCTTGTAAAAGAGGTATTCTGACCTCAATGGGACTTCCCGGATTAAATAAAGGTTCAAGAAAAAAGGCAGAGGTGTTGGTGTGCATTTTAAAAATGTTATACCTCGCCCACGGTCGGCTCGGCCTCTCCCAGTCCCACTATGATGATGCAGTCGGCCTGGCGGATGCAGCGCTGGGTCCAGGGGGTCAAGGTATCGTCTGATTGGTAGAGAACGATGCGGTGGATGTCCTCCTGCTGCCCCAGCCAGCTGGACAGGCGGTACTCATGCACACTACAGAGGAGAGGGTTGAGATGTGTGTATCCTTTAAAATGTTTCCTTCAACTATGACAACCAGCTGATCTTGACACAAATATGCTAACGCAGACAACAGCGTGCATGCCTGAAATGATTACGTCATTCCTACCTGTCCAGTGCGGCAGCACCCAGTCGCTGTTTGATGATGTCACTGGTCAAGAGTAAGGTGGGACCTAAAAGTCCAACAGAAATAAAATAGTACATGCTGAATGTAGACCAGCAAGCTATATAATTAGTAGTCGTAGTTCACTTTTTAGTCCAACGACATCTGTTTGTGTCACCGGGAGTGGTGAAGCAGGACTAGTAGTAATGATATGTACCAATGGCACTGAGTGCATGCTGCAGCTCCAGTGTGAAGGCTGTAAGAGGCACCTCCTCTGACACAGGCAGGATGGTCACAGTGGACAGGTTAGAGGCCGGGCTCCCTGAATCCCACTTACTGCTGGGGGGTTGTAGCGTCAGACCACGGGCTACAACAGAGGCAGAAAGACAGAGGCATCGCTGAAACACCATGGGTGGTTGACACAGACAGAATACAAGAACACACACACACACTATCCCCCTGACACATACATTTTAAATCTACACCACCGTTCAAAAGATTTTGGGTCACTTCGAAATGTCCTTGTTTTTGAAACAAGAAAAGTCCATTTTTTGTCCATTAAAATAACATAAAATTGATCCAAAATTCAGTGTAGACATTGTTGATGTTGTAAATGACTATTGTAGCTGGAAATGGCAGATTTATTTTATAGAATATCTACATAGGCGTACAGAGGCCCATTATCAGCAACCATCACTCCTGTGTTCCAATGGCACGTTGTGTTAACTAATCCAAGTTAATCATTTTTAAAGGCTAATTGATTATTAGAAAACCCTTTTTCAATTATGTTAGCACAGCTGAAAACTGTTGTTCTGATTAAAGAAGCGATAAAATTGTCCTTCTGTAGACTAGTTAAGTATCTGGAGTATCAGCGTTTGTGGGTTCGATTAGAGGCTCAAAATGGCCAGAAACAAAGACCTTTCTTCTGAAACTCGTCAGTCTATTTTTGTTCGGAGAAATAAAGGCTATTCCATGCGAGAAATTGCCAAGAAACTGAAGATCTTGTAAAATGCTGTGTACTACTCCCTTCACAGAACAGTGCAAACTGGACAAAAAAAAAAGATTTTCTTTACAAAACAAGGACATTTCCAAGTGACCCCAATCTTTTGAACGGTAGTGTACACTAACCTGCCAAGGGTCCGTGAACCTGCTGCATATTTCCAAGGATCTTCTGTCCCAGCAGATGGATGAGTCTGGTCACTACCTGCGGATACCTCCTCTTGATGGAGCTGAGGGCCCCCTCAGGCAGCTTGGCTAGCTCAGAGTCCCTGATGGCGTGCACTGTAGTGGCTCGGTTCATGTGGGTCAGGGCCTCCACCTGAGGACACCACACAAGTTCTATGAATAACAGTTAATCAAGGGTTCCATCTCTTGAAGTTAAATTAGCCTGGTCCCAGATTTGTTTGTGCTCTTCCCAACTCATTGTCACTCTTTGTCAAGCCACGACAATGGGTGACAAGGAATTGACATGATAGCACAAACAGGTCTGGGACCAGGCTAGAGTTAAATACATCAACCATAAAGAATATGGGATTATAGAGCACTCACCACCCCTATGAGGTCACCGCGACCATACTCTCCGGCCAACTCCTTCTTCCCATCATCCTTTGCGATGACAGAGCGCAGGCGGCCACTGAGGACGATGAAGGTGCTGTCCGACTTGTCTCCCTGCCTAGGAACGGTTGGATGCAGCAGTTAGACAGAGAAACAGATAGACCAGACTATTCAACTCTGACCCTACGAGGTCCAGAGCCTGCTGGTTTTCTGTTCTACTTGATAATTCATTGCATCCACCTGATGTCCCAGGTCTAAATCAGTCGCTATTTAGAGGGTAATATATATATTTGTTTTAAGCATTGGAACTGGTTTCGAGGTCCAGGTTTGAATTTGAGGGAGATAGAGGATATGAGACCATTCAGCATAGAGATCCTATAATCCCCTGACCAAGATGGATGTTTTTTTGTCATGTTGCTAGGATGCCTATGTCCATTCTAGTGTTCTATATGTACTTCTATGCTATTCAGCAGGTACCTGTAGACAGTGCGGCCAGCCTCCACAGCCATCCAGTCCAGAGCAAAGTCTATCTGCCTGACGAAGCCTGACACCCTCTTCACCACGGTGTGAGCCACATTCAGCACCACCCTTGGCTCTTCGCGCATGATCCTACATAGACCCACATTCACATATTCAGACAGCAACTACTGTGCACAAAAACATACACACCAACAGGGTGTGGGACAACAGGGTCTGGGACAAATATGAGAATTACAGTAACAATACTGTCATCAGACGTCGAGTGTGTGTGCGTGTGTGTGTCTGTGTCTATACACAAGGAAAATGGCATACTCATAGAAGGCAGCTTTAGAGATAGACAGGAAGGTGCAGTCCCTGTGTGCTCGGACGCTGAAGATGAGGGGTTCACCAGTCAGCACGGCCAGATGACCCACCATCTCCCCTGGGTGAGTCAGAAACAGCAGGGTGTCCTCCTCGCGGTCGATCGTCCGCTGGTACACATGGAGCGCCCCCGAGATCACAAACTGCACACTTGCATCCTACCAGAGGGAACAGATGGCACAGGGAGATACAGCTATACATAATGTCAATGGGCGAGTCCCAAATGGCACCCTATTCTCCAAATAGTGCACTACTTTTGACTAGAGCCCTGGTCAGAAGTAGTCCACCCTATAGGGAATAGTGCCTTTTGACACACATAAATGAACCACTTATAAAATGACGCAAAATGACAAATGACGTTGACCGTTTCTGGCCGTGCTGCTGACAGAGAAGAAGCAGATGTTTTACTGAGGTGAGCTCTAGCCTCAGGGCTAAAGGCTATGTCTACCACTACCAGGCAGCATGCAGACAGACTGACTGACCTGGTCCCCCTGGCTGTTCAACACACAGCCAGCTTTGACCTGACGCAGAGTCACCCTGCCCTCCAGCAGACTGGGGTCCTGACAGAAAGCGGGAGAGAGATAGGGAGGTAAGAAGAGGGTCAGAAAATATGTCAGGAATGTCCAAACTCCTGCAGTGTGTGTGCAGCTTCTGTTCCAGCCCAGCTCTTTGATGAAGAATAAATAGTCTTCCATTTGGACTGTGATTAGTTGAATCAGGTGTTAGTTCTGGACTGGAACAAAAGCCTGCACACATACATTGGCTCTCCGGGGCCAGCCCGTTGGATGTGTTCTAGTTTATACTGAGACCCAGAGGGAGCCATCCAGTACCTGTAGTTGTATGAGGCGCTGCAGGTCCATCTTGGCAGCCTGGAAGATGGCGTTGACCTTGCTGTGGTGGATGTGACCTGACTGACCTCCTCCAGCCTCAGAGTAGTGAAACACAGCAGAGGGAGTGTGCACCATGGTCACACTCTTCTTCAGAATGGACTGATGAATGAAAGGGAGAAAGGGGAGGGGGGTGAGTATGGCCTTGCTATTGAGAGAGGCTGCCATAGCCTATCTTCTCTTGAGAGCCAAGTCTGCCTATGTGCCCACTGCCCACAAAATGACGTGGAAACTGAGCTGCACTTCCTAACCTCCTGTCAAATGTATGACCAGATTAGGCACACATATTTCCCTCAGATTACACGGACCCACAAAGAATTTGAAAACAAATCCAGTATCGATAAACTCCCATATCTATTATGTGATATACCACAGTGTGCCACCATAGCAGCAAGATTTGTGACCTATAAATAAATTAACTATACGTATCTCCTTATTTATTGTTACAACACTGTTACATAGCCAATAATATAACGTTTGAAATGTCTATATTATTTTTAACTTTCGTGAGTTTAATGTTTACTGTTCATTTCTGATTAATTAATTTCCCTGGTTCATTTCCCTTTTGTTTAATTGCCAATTTCACTTGCTTCGGCAATGTAAACACATTTTCCCATACCAATAAAGCCCTTTGAATTGTGCTGAATTGAGAGAGGAAGAGTCAGAGAGAGAGTCAGAGACATAACTAGGCATGTCTCTGACTATGTATCTTATGGACGTTGTTACACTGACATGTGTCTAGTAAATGTGCAGTGCATCACAGACCTTGTGTGGGACCTGGGGACTTGGTGGTGGTGTGTCTGCTTTAGCTGCTTCTTCTGTTATTCTGGCTCGCTGATATGCCATGTTGAGGTCAGCCGATGTGGCACCTCAAGAGTGTGAGGAGAGAGACAAAAAGCATTCAGACACACGGACCAGGGCTTGTATAGTACAGGGCCGGATTCACAAAACACTACTTACGCAAAAACGTTGTTTGTTTGTAAGAGCAATTCCTCAACAATATCTTAAGATGTACAGTACAGGTCACTACTATGTGGTCTGACCAGTGTGTGTGTGTGTGTGTGTGTGTGGTAATGTATGCTTACTTGACACTGCCAGAGGAGTGGACTGGGAGCGAGAACTTTTTCCTTTAGTGGTTGGGCTGCTATTTGAAAGACAGGACTTCCTCTCTCCAATTTCTGAAACAACACCATACAGCTATGCCATGAGTATGTCCTGCTTTCCAGCAAGCCACCATTCTTCATAGTGACATAACATAACAACCTCCACACTTATCCATCTGGATTCATATTTTCATGATATGGTAATCCAAATGTAATCCAGACATAATGCAGACTAGGGTTGCACATTTCCAGTAACTTTCCCCAAATTGCCAGGTTTTCCAGAAACCCCACTTGGAGGATTCCCAGACATCCTGTTACTTCCATCCTGATTCCAGGAATCTTCCAAATGGGATTTGTTTTTTTTGGGGGGGGAAGTTACCGGAATGTCTGGAACCGTATGCAAAACCAAAGCTAGAATTAACATTGGTTTCTATGCTGGCATTTACCAGTGAGATGACCATCCCATAATAACTGACCTGTGTCGCTGGGCCCCTTCTCATGGCCAGACTCATCAGATCGAGATTGATGTCTGTCTCGACCCCTGTTCGGGTTGGCTTCACCTATCACACTGTGCACTGCCACAAGGGGGATCGCCTGTCTCTCCTGAAAGACACACATGGAACACACACACAGAACCATCAGGAGTATACATCCCCTTCAAAGATTAAATACCCAGTCGTGTGTGTGTGTGTGTGTAAGTGTGTCATACTGCATTGAAGAGCTCGGTGGTAAGGCCTAGGTAGTTGTGAAGGGCCAGGAAGGTGACTCTCTGCAGGCGTACCATGATGATCTAGAAAGGACAATAACAAAAAAGCAACAAATGAATCCACTGTTTTAGTAAAGAGAGCAGAACACTGAAAATGTCTGAAAATACTAAATCCTCAGTGATTTAGTTTTTTGAGTTTAGCTGTGTAACTACAGAATAATGTCATAGTTGCCTACAAACCAGGCAGGAGGTGTGATCTCCAGTATTTGTGTGATATTATATAATGGCTGATTTCCCTGGGTACAGACCACATCCCAAATGGCACTCTATTCCCTTTTTAGTCCATTACTTTTGACCAGAACTATATGGGCCCTGGTCAAAAGTTGTGCACTTTACAGTGCTTATAGAAAGTCTACAACCCCTTGAACTTTTTCAATCTAAAAAGGGATTAAAACAGATTTCTTTCCTACAGATCTACACAACCTACTGCAATACAACATGGCAAATTAATTACCTTTTTTTGGCTTAAATTTAATAGTGTGGTGGTGGCAGCAACATGTTATGGGTATGCTTGTCATGGGCAGGGACTGGGGAGTTTGTCAGGATCAAAATAAATATGAAACGAGAAAACCTGCCCCAGTCTTCTGAAAACCTAACTTTGGGATAGAGCAAAAAAATTGAATTTAATACATTTTTAGATAAGATTTTAAGGCAGCACAATGTCAAGAGAAGAAGTTCAAGGGGGTCTAGACATTCTATAGGCACTGTACAGGGAATAGTGCGCCATTTGGGATGTATCCTAGGTCAGTCTGTCACTGATAGTAACAGTACCTGGATAACACGGACCAGGGTCTCTGGGTATTTCTCAAACACAGAGTGGAAGGCAGCAGCTGGAAGACGCAGTATGGTAGAAGGGGTTGCAGCTCTGGCAGATACTGTCTTGTAGGGGGCTGAGTGACCCTAGGATGCATAGGGGGGTAGAGGACGAGAAGTGCTGGCTGGTCTCACTTTAAATCGGAGTACAGGCTCATTGTAATGGCTGGAATGGAATGGTCTCAAACACATGGTTTTCCATTCCAGCCATCACTACGAATCGTCCGCCCCTCACCAGCCTCCTGTGTCTTAGGTACTTATCAGAGTGCAGTGGATAAATAAACATGCACTAGCTGAATCAGAGGGTAAATGAGAGTGGAAAGCGTAACGTACAGTGATGACATCCAGGATACTGAGCAGACTGTGGACACTGTCTCCTGGAAACACCTCCTTTACCACCACATCTGTCCCATCCTATAACAACAAAATACATGTTACTTGCATTTGACTATCAAACTTCAAGTACATAATACACAAGTAGTTGTAAATGCAGCGTAACGGTTGAGACCACGTCCCCTCATGATCTTTTGGGCAAAACTTTTGTCAAAGATGGAAAACAATTTCCTTTCTATCTGAGTGCGGGCCTTCTTCATTTTCCTATTCATGATGAGGTTGCTTCAGCAACAGATAGATAGAGCATGTAGGGATCTTACACTCTCACGTATGCAGAGCTCCAGACGGCCGTCTTGCACCACGTAGATGCTGTCGTCGATGTCCCCGGGACGAAAGAGTGTCTCCATCTCGTGGAGCTGCACAAACACCATGTGACGGCACAGCTCCAGGAACAGAGGCTTCTCAAAGTGTCCCAGGACCCTGGACACAGCACACAGACAATAGTGGGATGGATTGCACAGGGGTGGGATGGATTACACAGGGGTTATCATTTATAGTGCTTGCTAAAACAACTGTTGGTAATGCAGCGCCTTACAACATGACAACCCATCATTTACTCAGTCTAGGTGAGGGACACTCAAATCTGAACCTCGGGTCGTTACACTTCTGGTTTTAGTTTTTACCTGGTAGTTAATTGCACTCACCAGGTATCCTGGGTCTAAATCAGTCCCTGACTAAAGGGTAAGAATTAAAAATCATCAGTGGAACTAGACTGGAGGTCCATATTTGAGTTTCCCTAGTCTGGGTATTTACGGTTCCCTTACCTGACGTTCTTAAGCATGTAGAGCACCTCAGAGGGCAGGTGAGAGTTCTGCACGTCAAACTCTGTGAGGTCAGCCTCCAGCAAAGAGGGAGGGGGCTCCTTAGCCACCAGGGTGGGGGGCTCCCTCCTAATGCGCAGTATTCTGGGACACAAAGTGTTAGGGTGGTGTTTAAATGTATCCTTAAAACATACAAAACTCGTACAAACTGTTCACCATCAGAAAAAGAGAGGTTATCACTACAGGTATCATCGGAATACAGTGTATTCATGACTCACTTTCGCGCTATAGACAGGACTTTAGTTCTCTTCCTGATTCGCTGCTTCTGTGACTCGGAGGTAGAGGTAGGGGTTGAGGTAGAGGACAAAGTCTGCACCTGGTACGGTAAAAAACAGGGAGAGATGTTTTAATTTAAATCAATTCAGTATAGCTAGCCTTGTGAAACCAGCCTGATCTCGTGATAGCTCACATTCTAACGAGTGAAGTGAAATGAAACCTGGTCAGTCTGCTTAACCAGTAGTCAGTGAAACCTGGTCAGTCTGCTTAACCAGTAGTCAGTGAAACCTGGTCGGTCTGCTTGACCAGTGGTCGGTCTGCTTAACCAGTGGTCGGTCTGCTTGACGAGGCTACAGTAGAGCCTAACATACAGGTAATTTACTGTATCTCTATGTGCTATTTATATTGAAAATGACACAAAACAATTATGAGAGACACGCTAGACAAAATGTGCGAGGGATTGCCTGATGGTGTGGGACTGACCTTTCTCATGATCTTTCTGCCATAAAACATAACTTTGTCTCTTTTCCTGAAGCGATAGTGAGGCTGCTGCTCCTCTGGAAAAAAAACATACAGCACATACTGTCATGACACATAGGCCTATATGGCTATTAAAGCTAAATTACTTTCTTTGTTTTATTACAACTTGACGAACTTGAACAATGTTCACTATTTTATTGGTTTGAAATATTTGCCTGTATATATTATTATCATTAGTCTTTTATAGATAAAGGTAGGTCGGTACACCAACTGATTCTAATTAAATACAAACAAATAAATCAAATAGTTCTTCATTTATGAGAGAATGGAGGCAGGAAGTACTGACTGTACTGTTTGTATCTTCTGTAGAATAAAAACACAACCATGCCGATGAGAGACACTGCCAACACAGTCAGTACAGCTACGACCAGCACACCAGTCCACTGGGAGGGCAAAAGAAGATGATTATTAGACGTGGACCAAACCACAGCCACAATGACATCTAATATATTGGCTAGGAGTTCATCCCAAATGGCACCCTATTCCCTATATAATGCACTGCTTTGGACCAGAGCCTTAGTAGACCTACACTTTATAGGGAATAGAGTGCCATTTTGGATGCAGCCTCAGTGGGCTGCTGGCATGGTGATCTAAGAACAGTCACAACAGCACTGTTCACAGAGTCAGTGCTGGAGAGGAGAGTGCTGGGTAGCTACCTACCAATGGCAATGGCATAGCAGTCTCTGTTCTGTCCTCCATCCAATGTTGCATCCTGGCCTTAATTTCACTGCCAAGTGGCACCAGGCTCTACAAAACAAGCAGGAAACCAACATTCAACAGATGCCTAATTCATGACCAGGCATCAAGAAGGTTAAGCCTAGATGGAGAAATGGAATTGGACACTTTGTAATAGACAGGGTAGTAGACCTATTGAATTGGTGGGAGACTTAGAACTGGTTTTATTACCGGGTATATACTGCAGCTGTCCTCATCTTTGTCATCCACCTTGTCATCCATCCCTAGCCAAAAAAAGGCAAACAGTATACATGCATTTTCCAAGTCACAGTGGAAGAGACTGTAAAAAATAAAATAAAGTATTCTTCACACGGTTTGAGAAATGGAACCAGAGTGCAATGTCCTAATCATTCCACACACTGATAGGCCTAATCAAAAGGAGCACTATGTGAATTCTTGAAACCCTAAAACCAATATGCCAAAAAATCCCCTCACAAAACAGACACAAATTAGAAGAAATAAATATTACAAATGAGAACACATGATCACTCACTGACTGTAGTCACAGAGTGTACTGCCAGTGTGTCTGTCTGCACCTGGTCTGCACTCTGTAACCAGAGACACCCACTGGCCACTGCACACGCATACTTGAATAGACTCACCCACAAGCAAGTAGAAAGTCTAGGCTACTACACTACACACCCTGAACCTGTATGTGTGCGTTAGAGACACCTCGCAAAGATATAAGTTCATACACACCCCAGTAAACAGATTGTTCATGACAGGAATCAAATAGGGCCTAGTATCCTGAGTATATCAAATTTGCCTTGATCTAGCCTAGATCATTAAATACTGAGCAGGTGCATGGCCGGCTTGATTTCAAGATCTGGATATATGGTATTTTCCTCTAACTGTGCCCTTATATTGATAAACAAACCCATCACGGAGAGACATAGCCAATTCGCACAGGTATGACATTCTACTAACGTTGCCCTTGCCTTAAATAGCTATAATGTATCTACGACATAAATATGGAAGAATACGAACACATTTCCAATTAGTTACGTTTAATCACAGTTATTAAATTGGTGCTCATAGGTTCAGGCAGTCGACGGTTATATGGCCAGATTTGTATCACTGTCACATAGAGCTAAATGGGCTGACAGGCAAACAGACAAAGTCCCGTTATTCTGACTTGCCCAATGCCCATTGACACCCCCGTCTGCAGCCATGCAGTCAAATAAACATAAATGATTTACACTGCACTACAAGGTTAAATGAAAATATTAGCTACAATAATATACTTACTGGCTCGTATTACCTAACGTTCCACTATCTCCACTGTCAAAGTTTTATGTACACATGCATGTCTTTCTATCCCCGATGACTCGCTGCCAGTATCTGGAATTACAATTGGCTACCACTGACTGAATCAAACCAATCGCAAAACGTTTTATTCTGACGTCGGGCTCTTCGAATGTGTCTATCTTGCTGTTGGCGCTGTTCAAGGTGAGTGTATAGCTATAGATTTGACACATATTATCGCTAAAGTTATATTAATCGCCATGTAGTGCTTATCTTGCTTTCTACTTCCACAATGACCGTACAGCTATTTAGAAACGGAGAGTCAACGTGTCGTTGACCCATGTGTTTTGCTAGCTAGCGAACTACTGTAGTGCTAGCAAAACACATTGGTCCAAAATCAAGCTAAATAACCTTAGCTAACTAAGAACAGCTACCAACAAAGCTATGCGTAGACAACAATGCTCAATACGTTTTTCGCAATGAATATGTCTTCAGGTAGCAACAATTACAATATGGAACGTGTTTATGTGTCATGTTTACAATAATATTGTGTATAAACCCTGGTTTGTTAATGCTATATATTGGCCAGTGATAGGCTTTGAAACTCCCGTATTGGCACTCTCCAGAAGAAGCCCATGTTGACTCCAATGCACCCTCCATAAGAATTAATGTAATTCTACACTAATTCAATTAGTGGCAATATGTAACTTTTCGGTCGACCTGGTCAAATCTGCATAGACATTTTAGTTTTAGATAAATCATTCTACTTGAAAACAAGTCTAAGAAGCGGTAAAGCTGTTCTATGTTCAGTATTTCTATGCTACCGTTAAGTTTTGTTTTTGCTCTTTTACCTTTGTACACCAGCTTCAAACAGCTAAAACAACAATGTTTTTGGTTATGGAAACTATATTTCACAGCGGTTTAACTGGTACAATGATGATCTACACTATACTAGTTTATGTAGTGTTGTGGTGTGTGTTGTCCAATATTTTTTATAAAAAATATTTTCATCCCGTCCCCGCAGGAGGCGTTTTTGCCTTTTGGTAACCATCATTGTAAATTAAAAATGTGTTATCTATATCTTGCAACAGTTTGACTCACATTTTCACACGGGGGTTTCAAATGTTCAATAGTTCAAATGCTTATTTTAATCTGTTTCTTTATCCCAGTCTCATTTTACTTGATTGAAACTAATGTGAAAGAACTGATAGAGGTAGGTTCCTAGCAGTGAGGAAATAGTGAGTTAGCTATGTTTACTGTTGTTAGCTACCAAAGTACCCATTGTAATCTCACCCATTTCATTGACTCCATACAGATTTGCCCAACAGTTTGAGTCCAAAACTCTTCGATGCGATGGGTGTATTGAATGCTCTTCGACGGGGCATTGTGAGAGGAGCTGATCGTATGGCTGAATTCACCAGCAAACGTGGCTCAAGGACTCACTACAAAGGCAGAGGGGCACAGCCAACAGGAGTACTAACCTCCAGCAGAAAATATGTTCCAGTACAGGCAATGATCCCCCAGTTTGTGGTGCCTGACTTGGAGGGATTCAGACTCAAGCCCTACGTGTCGTACCGCACCCCGGTTGGAACGGAGCCCGCTGTCACCCCTGAGGGTCTGTTCTCCGAGGCTGTGGCCCAGCAGATCCAGAAAGACTTTGAGGAAGGCTCATTTGATAAGGAACAGCTTGAGAAATACGGATTTGAGCCCACGCAGGAGGGAAAGTTATTCAAACTATACCCAAAGAACTTTATACAATAAAAAGGCCACCCAATCTGATCTATCTGGAACTCTGACTTAGTATCAAGGATCGTTAACTAATTTTGTTTGTGTTGGGAGGTCAAGTAGTTGCTAACCATTTGAGACCGCTGAGCTGATCATATGTTACTGGACCGTGGTGTATTGTGAATGTGCTTGCTGAAAGTACTAGTATGTGGTATTCTAATTAAAAACAAATGTATTATATGACGTTTTACTACTTTATTTATTAGATATTTATTTTTTAAACAATCAATACACATGTTGGATACATGTTATTAGGATGGGTTTTGCACTAAGTAAAATCATTTTGGTCAATTGATCATAGTACAGATATATACGATGATATCCAACTAAGCTTAGATGTTTGCCAAATAGGCTTTCACAATGTTAACAGAACAAGAGAAGCCTGGTGATCCAAATACAGTAAATGTCTTGTTCAAAAATGATATACAGTGCATTCGGAAAGTTACAAGTTACAGCCTGATTGTAAAATGGATTAAATAGTTTTTTTCCTCATCAATCTAAACACAATACCCCATCATGGCAAAGCAAAAACAGTTTTGATAATTTTACAAATTCATAAAAACATTTAAAACAGAAAAAAAAAACGTTTACATAAGTATTCAGACCCTTTACTTCAGGCTTGGACAAAGGCTGGCCCCCGGAATCATGCTCAGATCACAAAATTATTTTGTGATGGTAACGTTTTGAAAAACGTATTTGTTATTCAAATTAAAAGGCCAATGAATACTTGCCTTTGTGTAATGATTTAACTCCCACCGCTTGTGGGACATTTATTTTGAAGGCATGTAAAAATAACTGCACAAGGACGGACGGTGACTTCACGGTCTGACACGTCAGTTAGAAATAGCCAGCTACAAATTGCGTAAAAAATTGCTCAAGAAAAGGAAAGTAGACAATGACCGTAGGGTGTTCCAGCAAGAGTGGACATTGAAATATGTCTTTATTGAGGAATCAGGGAAAGCTGTGTGCTTACTATGCAAAGAGAGCATCGGTCTTGAAAGACGACAACTTGTCCCGACACTTCCAGACGAAGCATGCAGAGAAATATAGGAGTAGATCTTCTGAGCAGAGCGCAAGTGCATCGAAAGAGTTGCTTTCTCAGTTACAGAAGCAGCAAGGACTTTTCACAAAACTGCATTCAGCAAACAACGGAATCGCGAGAGCTAGCTATGTACTGTCCCACAAAATTGCTAAACATAGCAAGCCATTCGCCGAGGGCGAATTCATTAAACAATGTTTAATTGACTGCAGCAATACTTTGCCCCACACTCCTTGACACGGCGTGTTGAGGACATCGCAGAGAATATGGAACAACCGTTGAAAGACATGGTAAACGATTTCACCTATTTCTCCTTGGCACTGGATGAGAACAGTGATGCACATTGGCGTAGTCGATATTCTTACGACGCATAACCCCAGACTTTGAAATTACAGAGGAGCTTGCTTCAGTGCAGTCAATGAAGAGCACAACAACATGGAAATATTTATTGGAGGTTAATAAGTGTGTGGCAAAGCTGGGACTGAGTTTTGAAATGTTATGCAGTGTGACCACTGATAGGTGCCCAAACTTGACAGGAAAAAACCATTGGCCTTTTGAAAAAGATACAAGATCAAATAGCTGAGCTGAACCCAGATCAGGATATTTTTTTCCTGCGTTGCATTATTCATCAGGAGGTGATCCGTTAATGTGTTCTGAAAATTAGCCATGTTGTGGAGACAGTCACTAAAGTTGTAAACTTCATTAGCAAAATCTTTAAATCATAGGCAGTTTGTCTCACTGTTGTAAGAGACTGAGTCGGTTCATGCAGATCTCCCCTACCACACAAACGTGAGGTGGCTGAGTTTGGGGAAGGTGAAGTCAGAGATTGCTGAGTTTTTGCAATTGAAAGGAAAATATGTGAATTTCCCTCAACTGCAAGATATTATTAGCTCAGGCCTGCTTTACTTAGTACTTTGTTGAAGCATCTTTGGCAGCGATTACAGCTTTGGGTCTTCTTTGGTATGACGCTACAAGCTTGGCACACCTGTATTTGGGGGGTTTCTCCCATTCTTCTATGCAGATCCTCTCAAGTGCTGTCAGGTTGGATAGGGCGCGTCGCTGCTCAGCTATTTTCAGGTCTCTCCAGAGATGTTCGATCAGGTTCAAGTCCAGGCTCAGGGACATTCAGAGACTTGTCAAGGATCTCTCTGTACTTAGCTCCATTCATCTTTGCTTCGATCCTGACTAGTCTCCCAGTCCCTGCCGCTGAAAAACATCCCCACAGCATGATGCTGCCACCACCATGCTTCACAGTAGGGGTGGTGCCAGGTTTCCTCCAGGCGTGATGCTTGGCATTCAGCCCAAAGAATTCAATCTTATTTTCATCAGACCAGAGAATCTAGTTTCTCATGGTCTGAGAGTCCTTTAGGTGCCTTTTGGCAAACTCCAAGCGGGCTGTCATGTGCCTTTTACTGAGGAGTGGCTTCCGTCTGGCCACTCTACCACTCCACAGAGGAACTCTGGAGCTCTGTCAGAGTGACCATCGGGCTCCTCGTCACTTCCCTGACCAAGGCCCTTCTCCCCCGATTGCTCAGTTTGGCTGGGCGACCGGTTCCAAACTTCTTCCATTTTAAGAATGATGGAGGCCACTGTGTTCTTGGGGACCTTCAATGCTGCAAAAATGTTTTGGTACCCTTCCCTAGATCTGTGCCTAGACACAATCCTGTCTCGAAGCTCTACTGACAATTCCTTCAACCTCTTGGCTTGATTTTTGCTCTGACATGCATTGGCAACTGTGGGACCTTTATATAGACCGGTGTTTGTGCCTTTCCAAATCATGTCCAATCAATTGAATTCACCACAGGTGGACTCCAAGTTGTAGAAACATCTCAATGAGGATCAATGGGAACAGGATTCACCTGAACTCAATTTCGAGTCTCCTAGCAAAGGGTCTGAATACTTATGTAAATAACGTATTTCTGTTTTTTTATTTGTAATACATTTGCAAACATTGTCGTTATGGGGTATTGTATGTAGATTGATGAGGAGAAATGTATTTAATACATTTTAGAATAAGACTGTAATGTAACAAAATGTGGAAAAAGGTAAGGGGGTCTGAATACTTTCCGAATACCAATGCTTTTCCTGGAACATAATTTCTCAGCACAACAGTTGTAAGAAATCCATGATGCAGTCATCAGGGAAGCCTAAGTTAAAGGGATAGTTCACTCAAACATATTTTAGTATTTTGTTCATTTGTCCACTGTTGATATGGTTGCCAACAATGGGGCCATGTCAGAAGTAATGCCTCCAAGATATAGCACTTTCAGTAAAAATCTACATGTGAATATGTATTTTCATCACTCTTTTTGCTTTTTACCAAAAGTGTTCCATCTTGAAGATTTGACATTTTCAAAAAAGCAACAAAAAATAGAATTGGTGCTGGTTGTTTTGTGTTTTTTGTTTTGAACATTGAAATAAGCGAGGCAGGTAGGGTCGTGTGAAATATAATATGCATTCTTCTGCCTCCAGAGGGGTGTACTACAAAGTGGGATCAATGAGTTAGCCAGCTAACTTGAATAAATATTCGGAAATCACTTTTTATTTTTTGAAAACTAACTTGATATGGCCATGGTCTAAGTGACCCATCCAAAAGCACATACAATGCCGTCAAAGTATTCAGACCCCATGACTTAGTCCACATTTTGTTGCCTTACAGCATGAATTATAGATACAAAAATGCATTTAATGAATCACCCATCTACACACAATAACCCATAATGAGAAAGTGAAAATATGTTTTTAGAAGAAATGTTAGCAAATTTCTAGAACAATAAATACAGAACTCTCATTTACATAAGTATTCACACCTGATCCACTACTTTCTGGGTAAGTCTCTAAGAGCTTTCCACACCTGGATTGTGCAACATTTGCCCATTTTTTTCTTTTCAAATTTCTTCAAGTGCTTTCAAATTGGTTGTTGATCATTGCTAGACAACCATTTTAATTTCTTGGTAAACTGCTCCAGTGTAGATTTGGCCTTGTTTTTAGGTTATTGTCCTGCTGAAAGGTGAATTAATCTCCCAGTGTATTCGTCTAGGATTTTGCCTGTGCTTAAACTTCATTCCGTTTATTTTGTTATCATTAACGATTACAAGCATTATTTGGGCTTGCCATAACAAAGGGGTTGAATACTGTTTACTTTGTAAAAACATAATTCCATATTGTGTTTGTGTAGGCCAGTGACAAAAACATCTACATTTAATCCAATTTAAATTATGGCTGTAAAACAGCAAAATGTTGAAGAAAGTCAAGGAGTGTGAATGCTTTCTGAAGGCACTAAGTTTATTTTTTTCTGGTTGTTTGTTAAAGTTAGCTGGCTAACTCATTGATCCTGCGTTATTATACCCCTTTGATTTTGTGGGCTTGACCAATGACACAAAACAAGTCTCAAAATAAACCTGGTGGTGGTGCTCCTGCCTGGCAAATGTTGCCCTCGTCCGTAGCTCCTCTCCCTCTCTCATCCCCTGGGCCTTCACGGTGCAGGCTACCTCCTTTGGTGCAGGCTACCTCCAGTACCAGCGCCATACATGAAGCATGTGGTCATAGAATGAGCAGCTGGTTATTAGGCAGGACACTGCAGTGCTGTCTTCTGAAGGGTTGGAATAAGGAGGTGGGCCTCCCACAGAGCTAGCAGGTGGCGGGGATATGCGCCCAGGTATGTCATGTCCTGCGTCATCCTCCAAGGAGGTGTTGAAGCTGCTAGCTGGAGATTCATACCTAATCCTCATGGCTCTCTGTCTTTGCTCTGTGGTCTACAGATGGGAGCAGGGAAGGAGGCTGTTCCAGGGACAAGTGAGACCATTCTGCCCCCGTAGGCCAGGTAGTTGTGTAGTAGGCTAGGACGGAACATGCTCTTCCGCTGCCCTCTAGAGGAACAAGTGAAAAATCCATGTTTGACACAATGACAAAACATTACCAGCTCTTAAACTACAATTAGTTCTATAAACCTTTTCTGTTGGATTGCCCCTTTAAAAAACAATCAGACATGGTAGTTGTAAAGGGTTAAGTTTTCATGTGAGCATCATGTCACTGTCTAGCCTCAGCTCTCACGCTTCGCTCGAATGTGTGGTGAAAGCCTGTGCAGGCTAGCCCCGTTCAGACTCCCCGGGGCTTGCTTGCCTGGCAGTGAAGGATGTGGCAGTCGCAAGTGCTCATGGGTAGGATGCCACTTCAGTCACCACACTCCTCCACCCAGGGCATTCTCACTGAGAGGCTAGCACGTGTTCCTCTCGTCCCACAGCAACACCTGCTTGTCATAGATACAGATACAAGATCATAGAATACTATAAGCTTACTATAGAAGACTTACACTGAGTGTTCAAAACATAACCCCCCCGCCACCAGAACAGCCTGATTTCGTTGTGCCATGGAGTCTACAAGGTGTCAAGAGTTCCACAAGGAAATTAGCCCATGTTGACTGTATTGCTTCCCACAGTTGTGTCAAGATGACTGGATGTCTGTTGGGTGGTGGACCATTTATTTTTATACACACGGGAAACTGTTGAGTGTGGAAATACCCAGCAGTGTTGCACAAACCGGCACACATATCCAATCCATGTCTCAAGGCTTAGAAATCCTTCTTTAACCTGTTTCCTCCCCTTCATCTACACTGATTGAAGTGGATTTAACAAGCGACATCAGTAAGGAATCATACGGTAGCTTTCACCTGGATTCTTCCGGTCATTCTATGTCATGGAAAGTGCAGGTGTTCTTAATGTTTTGTACACTCAGTGTATAGTTTCCTATAGGAATCCCATAGTGCTTTTTCGTAAGGGAAGTTGCGTTTTGATGAATTAGCATATTTTGTTGCCACCAGCACCTACCTTTTGAATGAAGACAATAGTATTTAACCACAAGATTGAGATAATTAACTATTTCCCATTTTAGAAATACTGATATGTATTTTGCAATTACAGTAATTAGTACTGCATGTACTTACCATCTTCAGTATAGAGTAGTGTAATTATTTTATTGTTTTGTTTTTTTTGCCTACAAAAATACATTACAGATGGGCTATTGTCAAAATGGTCCCTTAAATTGATAAGACACAAGCACACAAACCTCATTCATCTGGCTTGATCAAGCACTTCCCAACTCAAGTTCTGCCATTGACCTACCACACTCTGCCTTTTGATGAACTGTGGTTCAGGGTGACAAAATGGCACAATATTCCCTGTTATCCATGGATAAAATGGGTCCACAAGGAAAGATGTCAAAAGATCAGTGAATCAACTGTCATATGATGTGATCTATGTGGGAATGTTGGGGAGAGTGTGTGAGAGTCAGAATAGATTATTCCCAGATGTTAGGTCACCTGTAAATTACACTTATTTTCTTGTTTGTGCCTGCTGCATACAAGCACTTGCATTGGGCAAATGCGTGGGTTTGTCTCTGTTTTTTTCCATTTTACTATAGTCTCCTTGATGCATTCTTAAGAAGGCCAACATGCATTTTCAAACAGTACAAATAAAGCAGTTAAAGCCCGTGCCTGTGCACAGCTGTGTCTTCTTCAATGTGCTGGTGAAACTGAGTATCCAAGATAGAGGTCGACCGATTAATCGGAATGGCCGAATTAATTAGGGCCAAATTCAAGTTTTCATAACAATCGGAAATCGGTATTTTTGGGTGCCGATTAAAAAATAAAAATGTTAGACTCGTCCTATTCCCAGTTGTGATTCTTGGCAATCATGGCTGTTTTTTTTTCTATGTAACTCATGTCAAAATAGCTTACATACAGTCCATACCATATGGGTAGCACTAAGGCTTTTTCCAGAAAGTTGTTTTGATTCAGCAAGAAGGCAGCTGGTAGGAAATGCACAAGAGCCTTTCTACTCTAACTCAGTCATCGGAATTTGATACAGAGAGGCAGAGACGACATCTGACAAATTGCATGCTTGGTACTAAACTGAAAGGGGAGGTGTAGCTTGATTTGATGTGTGTGTGTGTGTTTGCTTTGTGTAGCCTACAGGAGAGGTGCGTGTGGGGGGAGTGGCTATGTTCCCCCTGACACTCCCCAGTGTGTATGTCTGGGCTGAGGAATTGTGTTGTGGTCAGAGCAGACGTACACATTCTCACACACAGGCCGAGTTTGTTGTTGCAGCCAGACAATCTTAAAGAGCCAGTGGGTCTGCCATGGATTTAATGGAGCTGTTCTTTGTCTGCCTTGGTGCTGCAGTCGTAGTCTTTTATGGAGTGAAAATGGTCCGCTTCGCTAAGATGCTTTATCCCAGAGTTTGCTTTCCGCAGCCAGATTCCTTCTTTACATCAATGGGAGAGTGGGCAGGTGAGCTCTCTCTCTCTCTCTGTGTGTGTGTGTGTGTGTGTGTGTGTGTGTGTGTGTGTGTGTGTGTGTGTGTGTGTGTGTGTTTACCCAGAATAAATAACTGACATGCGCTGAAGTTACATTACTGATTATAAGTAACTTATTAGGAAGAAGAATCTGTAAACACGTTTCATGAGGTTTTAAAAATTCAGTCTTTGTATGAGCACTACTTCAGTCCCTGTTCCACCTTGTGGTCTCAACTTGCTTCTAAGGTATTGTACTGGATGTAATGAAATGTGGCAACTCGTGACCCCACTGTGCAAATGATACTGAAGAACAAAGAGTTCTATCTGGAACGGGATTAAAGCCCATTATTAAAACATTTTCCAGATCGTTAAATGTCTGGGAAATACTCGATAAGGTCACTCACAGTTATAGGTGGATCAGTAAGGAGGCTTTATAGAATATAAGTGGGTAAATGAAGTTTTTTTTTTTTTACACCACAGCTATCAATGCCATTTTATTATCACGTTGATGTTATGTTGACACATTCTATTATCTGGCGGGGATGACGTGTGTCATCTGACAGGGTCACCTGGGGAGATTATCGAACTGACTGACATCGAGCCTGGGAAAAGCAAGCATGATGTCTACACACTGTTAAGATACTTTAAACTAAGTGTAAACGGTGTATGGCAGGGGTCTTCAACCTTTTCCTGCCCAGGCAAACCGGCGACCCAGGGACCCCCATCATATTAGCCGGTGAATGATGATAAGTAATCAATATTTCAAAATGAATTTTTCATTATTTTGACCTGCCTACATTAACATTGAAAGAAGTGTAAACTCTAACATACCTTTCTAGCTAATAGGCTAACTCCAAACTAGGGCTGTGACGATTATGGAATTTTAGGTCATTCTTAATTGTCATGTAAATGAAGCTTGTGGAGTGGAGCTTGTAATGCATCTTTGAAAGACATACCTAATGAATACAACACAGCTTTGGTGACACCAGTGTCTCAAAAAAAGAATGGTTTTGACTGTTTATAGAACTCTTGTAAATGAAGCTTCCCCTTCAATTTTACCAATGTTATATACAAATTAAAAACTGCTATTGGTTAAACCATATCTACTTGAATTTAATGTTGACTCCCCCTTCTCCTAAAATGAATGTATTAAGATGATTATTATACAATAATTGTGCCAGGCCTACTCCAAACATGTTTGCTAATTGCAGCTGTTTAGCTGGTTTAACAAAGGTTCAATTCCAAGTCAAGAAAGAGTGCCAGCAGGCAGCGTAATTAACCCATGACTGGTACTCACGGGTACTTTTTCAAAGCCTATGTCAGATACTCCAGTGAGTGTAATTTGCTCAGTATTAGGAGGTGAAACAAAGTTATCATTAGAAAGAAGATATTCCCCTCTTTTCTACTGTTGGCAGAGAGGAAGAGGCAAAGGGAGAGGTTTCACTCTCGCCAAAATCTGTCCAAAATAAACCCAATGTGTTTTTATGGGTTTATTTTGGACCTAATCTTGTAGTCTGCCTTTCCGCCTTTGGGACAACGACTCTCATTGTTGGGGCGGAGACATAAGCATCTCGCCATTATATTATACTTTTTTAAAAATGTATACAGTACCAGTCAAAAGTCTGGGCACCTACTCATTCAAGGGCTTTTCTACATTGTAGAATAATAGTGAAGACAAACTATGAAATAACACATGGAATCATGGAGTAGCCAAAAAAAGTGTAAGACAAATCCAAATGTATTTTTACAAATGACAGATTTCCACCAGTCTAATGTCCATTGCTCGTGTCTCTTGGACCAAGCAAGTCATCTTTTTATTGGTGTCCTTTTTAGTAGTGGTTTCTTTGCAGCAATTCGACCATGAAGGCCTGATTCACCCAGTCTCTGAACAGTTGATATTGTCCTAAAACATTAGGATCACCTTCCTACTATTGAGTTGCACCTCCTTTTGCCCTCAAAACAGCCTCAATTCATTTGGGGCAAGGACTACAAAGTGTCGAAAGCATTCCACAGGGATGCTGGCCCATGTTGACCCCAATGCTTCCCACAGTTGAGTCAAGTTGGCACAAGAAACTGTTGAACGTGGAAAACACAGCAGCGTTGCCGTTCTTGGCACACTCAAACCAAAATAAAAGTTATTTAGTCAGCCACCAATTGTGCAAGTTCTCCCACTTAAAAAGATGAGGCCTGTAATTTTCATCATAGGTACACTTCAACTATGACAGACAAAATGAGGGAAAAAAATCCAGAAAATCACATTGTAGGATTTTTAATGGATTTATTTGCAAATTATGGTGGAAAATAAGTATTTGGTCACCTACAAACAAGCAAGATTTCTGGCTCTCACAGACCTGTAACTTCTTCTTTAAGAGGCTCCTCTGTCCTCCACTCGTTACCTGTATTAATGGCACCTGTTTGAACTTGTTATCAGTATAAAAGACACCTGTCCACAAACAACAAAATTGTAGACCTGCACCAGGCTGGGAAGACTGAATCTGCAATAGGTAAGCAGCTTGGTTTGAAGAAATCAACTGTGGGAGTAATTATTAGGAAATGGAAGACATACAAGACCACTGATAATCTCCCTCGGTCTGGGGCTCGACGCAAGATCTCATCCCGTGGGGTCAAAATGATCACAAGAACGGTGAGAAAAAATCCCAGAACCACACGGGGGGACCTAGTGAATGACCTGCAGAGAGCTGGGACCAAAGTAACAAAGCCCACCATCAGTAACACACTACGCCGCCAGGGACTCAAATCCTGCAGTGCCAGACGTGTCCCCCTGCTTAAGCCAGTACATGTCCAGGCCCGTCTGAAGTTTGCTAGAGAGCATTTGGATGATCCAGAAGAAGATTGGGAGAATGTCATATGGTCAGATGAAACCAAAATATACCTTTTTGGTAAAAACTCAACTCATCGTGTTTTGAGTGAAAACCTTCCATCAGCAAGGGCATTGAAGATGAAACGTGGCAAGACAATGATCCCAAACACACCGCCCGGGCAACGAAGGAGTGGCTCCGTAAGAAGCATTTCAAGGTCCTGGAGTGGCCTAGCCAGTCTCCAGATCTCAACCCCATAGAAAATCTTTGGAGGGAGTTGAAAGTCCGTGTTGCCCAGCAACAGCCCCAAAACATCACTGCTCTAGAGGAGATCTGCATGGAGGAATTGGCCAAAATACCAGCAACAGTGTGTGAAAACCTTGTGAAGACTTACAGAAAACGTTTGACCTCTGTCATTGCCAACAAAGGGTATATAACAAAGTATTGAGATAAACTTTTGTTATTGACCAAATACTTATTTTCCACCATAATTTGCAAATAAATTCATTAAAAATCCTACAATGTGATTTTTTTCCTTCTCATTTTGTCTGTCATAGTTGAAGTGTACCTATGATGAACATTACAGGCCTCTCTCATCTTTTTAAGTTGGAGAACTTGAACAATTGGTGGCTGACTAAATACTTTTTTTCCCCACTGTACTGCCATATCCCAGTCAAAGGCAGTGAAATATTTTGTCTTGCCCATTCACCCTCTGAATGGTACACATACACAATCAATGTCTAATTGTCTCTCGGCTTAAAAATCCTTATTTAACCTGTCTAGGACTGGGATTCCACTAGCGGAAATACAAATCAACAGAAATCTCATGAATCAAATTTCAAAAGTATTAGCCACAATTTTAAAGATAAAATTCCCGTTAATCCAGCCACAGTGTCTGATTTAAAAAATGCTTTACAGCGAAAGCTCCACAAACGATTATGTTAGGTCACCACCAACTCACAGAAAAACCCAGCCATTTTTCCAGCCAAAGAGAGGAGTCACAAAAAGCACAAATAGAAATAAGATTAATCACTAACCTTTGATCTTCATCAGATGACACTCATAGGACTTCATGTTACACAATACATGTATGTTTTGTTCGGTAAAGTTCATATTTATATCCAAAAATCTTATTTTACATTTGCATGTTATGTTCAGTAGTTCCAAAACATGCAGTATTTTTGCAGAGGGCCACATGAATTTACAGAAATACTCATTATAAATGTTGATGAAAATACATTTGTTATACATGGAAATATAGATAAACTTCTCCTTAATGCAACCGCTGTGTCAGATTTCAAAACAACTTTACGGAAAAAGCATAATCTGAGTACGGTGCTCAGAGCCCAAAACAGCCAAAATAAATATCCGCCATGTTGCGCAGTCAACATTAGTCATAAATAGCATAAATATTCACCTACCTTTGATGATCTTCATCAGAATGCACTCCCAGGAATCCCAGTTCCACAATAAAAGTTTGATTTGTTTGATAATGTCCATAATTTATGTCCAAATAGCTTATTTTGTTAGGGCGTTAGGTAAACAAATCCAAACACGCGTTCGTTCGGGTCCAGTCGGACGAAAAGTTCAAAAAGTTATATTACAGGTCGAAGAAACTTGTCAAACTAAGTATAGAATCAATCTTTAGGATGTTTTTATTATAAATGTTCAATAATGTTCCAACCGTAGAATTCCATTGTCTGTAGAAAAGCAATGGAACGAGAGATACCTCATGTGAACGTGCGACTGAAAACAAGGCTGCTGCCAGATCCCTTAGTCAAACAGCTCTCATTCGCTCCCACTTCACAGTAGAAGCCTAAAACAACGTTCTAAAGACAGTTGACATCTAGTGGAAGCCTTAGGAAGTGCAAAATAACCCATATCCCACTGTGAATTCGATAGGGGCTGAGTTAAAAAACTACAAACCTCTGATCTGGACCTCGAAACCAATTCGACTGCTTTTTGTCATTCTTCCCCTCCAAGGGATGGATCGAAAATGTACAGAATGGTTACCTAGAGGAAAATGGGGGCGGGTTAGTAGGCTACATATCAAGTGTGCCCGATTGCCGCCCCTCATCTCTGATTCTCCACTGGGTGGGCAATATAAATTGTGCCTATAGGCTATGTAGGGTGGTCTCAATCAAATGACCCATACCCTATAGGCTATGTAGGGCATGCATGGAGAAGCACAGAGCAGTTATATTTCTAATGGGATAATGGGATAGTGTAAATAAAACTAGGCTGGATATTCCAACCCTGAGCCCCGGCCTGCTCTGCTCTTGCTGATCCCAAACTTTTTTGTGTGCTGGCTAACTAATGTCTGTGCTGTGTAGGCCTACGGTGGCCGTTCTGGAGGAAAGGCAACGGTTTCTTCTGGAAATAATTTTGGATTAGGCCTACTGTAGTCCAAATAGTCTTGCGCGCGGACTAGCCTATAGCCTATATAGGCTAGTCCGCGAAGATGAGGAGGAGGACCGGAGGTCAACTTTGATATCTTGCTACTACTATAATTTATTTTATTAAAAACAATGTTTCTTGCCCATGATGTATTTATCAGAGTTGTTGACCTCACAATAAACCAGATTCAAGTAACTTACATTTTGCTGCTGAAACTTGAAGCAGCAGCCGCGGCACAATCAATCGGAAATGGACAGCTCATGGTGCTGAAAGTAGGCAAATTCAAGTATGCATAATTCATTTAAACCATCTTCATTTTAATTAGACTTTACTAACAACAACAGGCCTTTATGTTTGAGCCTATTTCTTCCTATTTAAAAAACAAGAGGTAGGCCTACGTGTTTGACAGATGAAATTAGGGCTGTTAAGTTAACCAAGACTCAAATTCAAATAAAATGTTATTTGTCACATGCGCCGAATACAACAGGTGAAATGCTGTGAAATGCTTACTTACCAGACCTTAACCAACAATGCAGTTCAAGAAATAGATTCAAGAAAATATTTACTAAATAAACTAAAGTGAGAAAAAAAAATGGAAAAAAAAGGTAACAACAAAATTACACAACAATAACTAGGCTAAATATAGGGGGTACCGGTACAGAGTCAATGTGCAGGGGTATAGGTTAGTCGAGGTCATTTGTAAAGTGACTATGCATACATAATAAACAGTGAGTAGCAGCGGTGTTAAAACAAGGGGGTGGGGGTCAATGTAAATAGTCCAGGTGGCAATTTGATTCATTGTTCAGCAGTCTTATGGCTTGGGAGCCCTTTGGTCCTAGACTTGGTGCTCCGGTACTGCTTGCCGTGCGGTAGCAGAGAGTCTATGCCTTGGGTGACTGGAGTCTTTGACAATTTTTTGGGCCTTCCTCTGACACCGCCTAGAAAATACGTAGATCCTGGATGTCAGGAAGCCTGGCCCAAGTAATGTACTGGGCCGTACACACTAGCCTCTGTAGCGCCACACCAGGCGGTAATGCAACCGGTCAGGATGCTCTTGATGGTGCAGCTGTCAAACCTTTTGAGGATCTGGGGACCCATGACAAATCTTGAGGGGGCATGAGAGGGTATGCCATAGGCCTACCATTTTATTAAAGAAAAGAACACAAAGCATAGGCCTACCCCGTGTTAGCTTAAGATTTTGAAGAAAATAAAACAGATCTGATTATATAAAGTGATCTATGACATTGCTCTGGTCCGCAATGCTTTATGCTAGAAACAAGCTGTAAAATACCCAGGAAAGACGTGACTGATGCATATAGAGATATCATTGTTTTGTTCTTTGACATTCAGAGGCTGAGCTACAACCTTCTATAGCCGGGAGACTAAAAGCATACTCAGCTTGGAAGTAAAATAATTCTGTCACCTATCAATCGATTTAAACTATTCATTTTCTGTACAATGGAAGCTGTTTAATCCCAGACAGTTTTTGGGGAAACATTTTCTCGTTAGGTTAAGCAACGGAGAAGAGTAGCCAGCAGTTAAAGCTTACATTTCCCTGAGTAAGTAGGTCTACTCTGTCTGGGGTGGAAAGGTGGCCCTACATTTTTAAAGTACCATGCTCCGATTCCTAAATATGTCTCAGATTGAATTATTTGCCAACAGGGACAGTTTCATTGCAAACAAGACACACTGATTTGGCATTAGAGAAATATGATAAGATGAACACACAGGCCAATCTCTCTGTCCATTCTTAGGCTGTTATTTCTGTCATTTGTGTGGTATTAAAAATAATTCTGCTAATATGTGAAATTATGCAGAATTGCATGAAATGTTTATAACAGGCTATTTTATCTTGGACCTGCAAACACGATGATAGATTCATGCAATGCTTTAACTATAAAGGAGATCTTTTCACCCCTACTCTTGTCCATGGTGGTCTGTGAACCCGCAACCTAATGACTCGTAGCCCTGTGCTCTAAAAATTCCTGCGTTGCCATGTAAGGCTTACAGGACGAAGAACAGTTTCTAAAACGGCATATCTAAGGCTCTGGTCTGTCCAAGAAGAGAGGGTAAATGGTAGGCATGTTCTCTGCTATCCACTATGTTTTAATTATTATTTTGGGTATAGGGGAGGGTCATTTACTTTTTCTCTCCGAGCATTTAGCGAGCGTTTAGGTCAAATATATTTTGCTGAAGGGAGGGCCATCCATTATCATTTCAGAGAGGTCTGATTTTCTCCATGTAACCCTTAATATAAATAATGTTCACTCCCTAACACCAGGTGTGTGCAATTAATTATAGGTAGAACAGAAAACCAGCAGTACTCCGGACCTCATAAGGTTTTAATACCCCTGCCCGTTTAGCCTACGTGTGAAGTCTGCTGTATCAAATAAAATCACATTTTATAAGTCACATGTGCTGAATACAACAGGTGTAGGTAGACCTTACAATGAAATGCTTACTTATGAGCCCCTAACCAACAATGCAGTTTAAAAAAAATGGATAAGAGAGTAATTAAAGAGCAGCAGTAAAATAACAATAGTGAGACTATATACAGGGGGGGGGGGATACCGATACAGAGCCAATGTGCGGGGGCACCGGTGAGTTGAGGTGGTATGTACATGTAGGTAGAGTTATTCAAGTGACTACGCATAGATGACAACTGAGAGTAGTAGTGGTGTAAGGGGGGGGGGGGGGATGCAAATAGTCTGGGTAGCCATTTGACTAGATGTTCAGGAGTCTTATGGCTTGGGGGTAGAAGCTGTTTAGAAGCCTCTTGGACCTAGACTTGGCTCTCCGGTACCGCTTGTCGTACAGTAGCAGAGAGAACAGTTGCCATACCAGGCATGTTAACACACCAGCATGACATTTATACCGAGGTCATCAATGAAGGCCAGCCCTCTATGGGAGGCTGAAAGCACAGATAAATGTGAAGCATCCGCTTAGCGTTTCCACTCACTAACAAATATGGTATTGATAGGAAGCCCACTGGCCGGGATTGGGAGAAGATGGAACGAGATGGATTTTGGCTGACATTTTGCACATATTCTCATCAATTAAACATTTAATCTCAATAAAGTTTTCTGTTCCCATAACTAAAATCTGTTATGAACAGAGTGGACTAAGTTTTATAGACTTTACCCGTTGCGAAAGTTTTTAAAAATAGCGTTGCACAGGCGAAATGCACAGGCGAATTGAGTTATTGCACATGGCACACTTCAGAGTAGGCGTTCCCTAACGGAAATTTGCAGACATATGCTAGAATGTGCCAATAGGATCTCGCTAGCTCGTGCTTGGATCTGCCCACCTTCTTGTTTGTTCTGCCCACTATGACTCATTTGTTCCCATTGGATACAACAGGCTGTGGTCTATCTTGGTTTAGTTATACAAGTCTTTGCTGAAAATCTCAGAGTCACTTTCCTATCATGCACTTTCCGAGCATTCTTCTTGCCAATGTCCAGTCTCTTGACAACAAGGTTGATGAAATCCGAGCAAGGGTAGCATTCCAGAGGGACATCAGAGACTGCAATGTTCTCTGCTTCACGGAAACATGGCTTACTGGGAAGACGCTATCCGATGCGGTGCAGCCAACGGGTTTCTCCACGCATCGCGCCGACAGAAACAAACATCTTTCTGGTAAGAAGAGCGGCGGGGGCGTATGCCTCATGACTAACAAGACATGGTGTGATGAAGGAAACATACAGGAACTCAAATCCTTCTGTTCACCTGATTTAGAATTCCTCACAATCAAATGTAGACCGCATTATCTTCCAAGAGAATTCTCTTCGATTATAATCACAGCCGTATATATCCCCCAAGCAGACACATCGATGGCTCTGAACGAACTTTATTTAACTCTTTGCAAACTGGAAACCATTTATCCGGAGGCTGCATTCATTGTAGCTGGGGATTTTAACAAAGCTAATCTGAAAACAAGACTCCCTAAATTTTATCAGCATATCGATTGCAACCAGGGGTGGTAAAACCTTGGATCATTGTTACTCTAACTTCCGCGACGCATATAAGGCCCTGCCCCGCCCCCTTTCGGAAAAGCTGACCACGACTCCATTTTGTTGATCCCTGCCTACAGGCAGAAACTTAAACAAGAGGCTCCCACGCTGAGGTCTGTCCAACGCTGGTCAGACCAAGCTGACTCCACACTCCAAGACTGCTTCCATCACGTGGACTGGGACATGTTTCGTAATGTCAGATGAAAATATTGACGAATACGCTGATTCGGTGTGCGAGTTCATTAGAACGTGCGTCAAGATGTCGTTCCCATAGCAACGATAAAAACATTCCCAAACCAGAAACCGTGGATTGATGGCAGCATTCGCGTGAAACTGAAAGCGCAACCACTGCTTTTAATCAGGGCAAGGTGTCTGGTAACATGTCCGAATATAAACAATGCAGCTATTCCCTCCGCAAGGCTATTAAACAAGCTAAGCGTCAGTACAGGGACAAAGTGGAATCTCAATTCAATGGCTCAGACACAAGAGGCATGTGGCAGGGTCTACAGTCAATCACGGACTACAAGAAGAAACCCAGCCCAGTCACGGACCAGGATGTCTTGCTCCCAGGCAGACTAAATAACTTTTTGCCCGCTTTGAGGACAATACAGTGCCACTGACACGGCCTGCAACGAAAACATGCGGTCTCTCCTTCACTGCAGCCGAGGTGAGTAAGACATTTAAACGTGTTAACCCTCGCAAGGCTGCAGGCCCAGACGGCATCCCCAGCCGCGCCCTCAGAGCATGCGCAGACCAGCTGGCCGGTGTGTTTACGGACATATTCAATCAATCCCTATACCAGTCTGCTGTTCCCACATGCTTCAAGAGGGCCACCATTGTTCCTGTTCCCAAGAAAGCTAAGGTAACTGAGCTAAACGACTACCGCCCCGTAGCACTCACTTCCGTCATCATGAAGTGCTTTGAGAGACTAGTCAAGGACCATATCACCTCCACCCTACCTGACACCCTAGACCCACTCCAATTTGCTTACCGCCCAAATAGGTCCACAGACGATGCAATCTCAACCACACTGCACACTGCCCTAACCCACCTGGACAAGAGGAATACCTATGTGAGAATGCTGTTCATACAGCTCGGCATTCAACACCATAGTACCCTCCAAGCTCGTCATCAAGCTCGAGACCCTGGGTCTCGACCCCGCCCTGTGCAACTGGGTACTGGACTTCCTGACGGGCCGCCCCCAGGTGGTGAGGGTAGGCAACAACATCTCCTCCCCGCTGATCCTCAACACGGGGGCCCCACAGGGTGCGTTCTGAGCCCTCTCCTGTACTCCCTGTTCACCCACGACTGCGTGGCCACGCACGCCTCCAACTCAACTCATCAAGTTTAATGGACACACAACAGTGGTAGGCTTGATTACCAACAACGACGAGACGGCCTACAGGGAGGAGGTGAGGGCCCTCGGAGTGTGGTGTCAGGAAAATAACCTCACACTCAACGTCAACAAAACTAAGGAGATGATTGTGGACTTCAGGAAACAGCAGAGGGAACACCCCCTATCCACATCGATGGAACAGTAGTGGAGAGGGTAGCAAGTTTTAAGTTCCTCGGCATACACATCACAGACAAACTGAATTGGTCCACTCACACTGACAGCGTCGTGAAGAAGGCGCAGCAGCGCCTCTTCAACCTCAGGAGGCTGAAGAAATTCGGCTTGTCACCAAAAGCACTCACGAACTTCTACAGATGCACAATCGAGAGCATCCTGGCGGGCTGTATCACCGCCTGGTACGGCAACTGCTCCGCCTCAACCGTAAGGCTCTCCAGAGGGTAGTGAGGTCTGCACAACGCATCACCGGGGCAAACTACCTGCCCTCCAGGACACCTACACCACCCGATGTTACAGGAAGGCCATAAAGATCATCAAGGACATCAACCACCCGAACCACTGCCTGTTCACCCCGCTATCATCCAGAAGGCGAGGTCAGTACAGGTGCATCAAAGCTGGGACTGAGAGACTGAAAAACAGCTTCTATCTCAAGGCTATCAGACTGTTAAACAGCCACCATTGAGTGGCTGCTGCCAACACACTGTCATTGACACTGACCCAACTCCAGCCACTTTAATAATGGGAATTGATGGGAAATGATGTAAATATATCACTAGCCACTTTAAACAATGCTACCTTATATAATGTTACTTACCCTACATTATTCATCTCATATGCATACGTATATACTGTACTCTACATCATCGACTGCATCCTTATGTAATACATGTATCACTAGCCACTTTAACTATGCCACTTTGTTTACTTTGTCTACATACTCATCTCATATGTATATACTGTACTCGATACCATCTACTGTATGCTGCTCTGTACCATCACTCACTCATATATCCTTATGTACATATTCTTTATCCCCTAACACTGTGTATAAGACAGTAGTTTTAGAATTGTTAGTTAGATTACTTGTTGGTTATCACTGCATTGTCGGAACTAGAAGCACAAGCATTTCGCTACACTCGCATTAACATCTGCTAACCATGTGTATGTGACAAATAAAATTTGATTTGATTTGATCAGATCATCTTCTGAGCAACGCAAACAAAACACAGACACGGACACAAACACACACTGAAGGCTACACAAACACACACTGAAGGTTAAACAAACACACATCAACTTCCTGTGTTCCTGAGGCAGCAGTCTCCTGGTGTTACTGGGCCGTCTTCTCCTCTGAGCTGAGCTGTTCCGCCTCCCACAGTGCTAGCTAATGCTGTGGTGTTCTCTTTCACCGTGAAGGACCAACAATACCCAGCCTGACGGCCTCCTTTTTCCCAAGCTCCACTTTCATTCCATTCCAATCAAGTACATGGGAAAAAAGCCTTTAGAACAGTATGTTCCGGGTGAATTATTCCTTTCTTTACCCTTGGAGGAGTCTTTCCAGCTCATTGGAAATCAAAGGAACATGAGTGTGTTTCTCTTTCCTTTCACAATCAAGCCTTTTTCAGTGTTAGGTTGGAGTGTGTGTAGCCTTCAATGTGTGTGTGTGTGTGTGTGTGTGTGCGTGTGTGTGTGTGTGTATTTCGTTGTGTAGTGTCCCATACCGTGTGATTTCTAATTTGACTGTGGGATGTGTGCTGGTGTGCTTTGCATGTGTTCTTACTTCAGCTCTCTGCCCTGAAGCGATGCAGGAGAAGACTAGTGTTAGGAGAAGACTAGTGTTAAGAGAAGAATAGACATTCCTAACACTGTACAGTCAGAGGCTAGATAACCACATCTTGCTATTGAGAGAGAAAGAGACACCGGCTAGCTTGGATAGCCCTGAGACCACTCAGCTCCAGCCAAACACCACAGCTTTCAGATGCTGCTGCCTTTGTTATAATAGGGTCACTAACCAATGCTCCCTTCAACACCCCTCCCTTCCCCTCAGAGAAGAACATTCCAGGGCTTTCGTGTTCCATTCGGTTCCATCTCGAAGGTTGTTGTTCTGAACTTCTTTGTTCACTATCCACAGCTACAGCTACAGTGTGTGTCTGTGTGTGTGAAGTTTACCATGCGGTTGGCAGTGGGTGCTGCTGAGGGGAGAATGGCTCATAATAATGGCTGGAACTGAGCAAACGGAATGGCATCAAACACCTGGAAACCATTTCATACCATTCAGTCATTACCACAAGCCCATTCTCCCCAATTTAGGTGCAACCAACCTCCTGTGGCAGTTGGATTTTAACAGTGAGGAGGCAACGATGCAGAATTGTTTTTTCTTACCAGGGTGAGGCTAAAACAGCCGGCGAATTGTACAATTACTTACAAAAGAAAAGAAACTGGACTGAGCAACAAGGAACATAAACTGAATTTGGGTTCAAAAGAAAACCCAGGCTCAATCATGCCTGAAAAACCTGTCAGCATACCAACCCGTTCCCGGTCCTGTCTCTCAAACAAGGAAATTACAGGGTTTAAATAGGGACCCATCATTCATCAGCCAGTGAGAACAAGCCAATTGACATCATGATGAATTGGGACAGTGCCCCGAGTGGGTGGAGTGACCAATGGAATGGCACCAGGCCATGCATTTACCAGGCCATGCATTTACCAGGCACCGGCCTGGTCTCATTTACAAGACGTAACAGTAAAAATAAATTCACTGCACTCAAATTAGTATGGTATGTTAAGCTTGGTATGGTTACATAAAACAGAAGGTTACTTAAGGAAAAAAACAAAAGAAGGGTCCCCCTACCATCCCTACCCTGATTGGAGTAAACTAACGGACAACAATACTGCTACTGCTACTTACAGCTATTTTCTCTCACATCTACGGTACCTGTAGTTAAATAATTATACATATGTTCCTAATTTCTTCTTTATTCAAGTGCTGGATTTTCACCCACAGCGGCCAATCCACCATTATGATCTTAACTCCAACCCTCTAATGTTCACAGATTCACCCATCTTTCCCAGTATAATGGCATTTTGCTATTTCCATTTGCAATTACAGCCCTCCATTTCACTATGATGTCTTAGGAGGGTCCTGAACCTCCCTATTTGTAGCATTTCTACTAATATTGCTCTAAAAATAAATACTTTACCCAAGAGTATAATAATATTTCCCATTGACGGATCATTGGTTTTTCAGATCCCGTAACAATACAGTCTGCAGGTTGATCTGAACCCTGATATTATGACATAACAACCATGCCTGGACCTGATTCCAAAAGCGAGCCACCGATTGACAGTACCAGAACATATGTTATATTGATTCTGTTTTCTCGCGGCAGAATCATTTTAAAGTAAATTATATATAGTAAATGTAAATCCGGTACACTCAAATTAGTATGATATGTTACGCTTAGTGTGGTTACAGTGCATTCGGAAAGTATTCAGACCCCTTGACTGTTTCCACATTTTGTTACATTACAGCCTTTATTCTAAAATGGATACAGAATTACAAAAATAATCAATCTGCACACTACCGCATAATGACAAAGCAAAAACAGGTTTTTAGAAATGTTATTAAAACATTTAAACTGAAATATGACATTTACATAAGTATTCAGACCCTTTGCTCAGTACTTAGTTGAAGCACCTTTGGAAGTGATTACAACCTCGGGTCTTCTTGGTTATGACGCTACAAGCTTGGCACGCCTGTATTTGGGGAGTTTCTCCCGTCTCTTCTCTGCAGATCCTCTAAAGCTCTGTCAGGTTGGATGGGGAGTGTCGCTGCACAGCTATTGTAAGGTCTCCAGAGATATTTGATCGGGTTCAAGTCCGGGATCTGGCTGGGTCACTCAAGGACATTCAGAGTATCATGACACAAGGCGAAACCCAGATGCTGACACAGGAGGCAGATGGTTGGAGTCTTACAATGTTTATTAATCCAAAAGTAGTAGGCAAGAGAATGGTCGTGGACAGGCAAAACCAGATCAGAGTCCAGGGGGTACAGAGTGGCAGACAGGCTTGAGGTCAGGGCAGGCAGAATGGTAAGGCAGGCAGAATGGTAAGGCAGGCAGGTACAGAGTCCAGAACAGGCAAGGGTCAAAACCGCGAGGACTAGAAAAAGGAGAAATGCAAAAAGCTGGAGAACGGGAAAAACACTGGTTGACTTGGAACATACAAGACTAACTGGCACAGAGAGACAGGAAACACAGGGATAAATACACTGGGGAAAATCAGCAACACCTGGAGGGGGTGGAGCCAAGGACAAGTGAAAACAGATCAGTGCGTGACACAGAGTCTTGTCCTGAAGCCACTCCTGCTATGTCTTGGTTGTGTGCATAGGGTCGCTGTCCTTTTGGAAGGCGAACTTTCGCCCCAGTCTGACTCCAAGCGGATGTCATGTGCCTTTTACTAAGGAGTGGCTTCCGTCTCTACCATAAACACTTGATTGGTGGAGTGTGCAGAGACGGTTGTCCTTCTGGAAGGTTCTCCCATCTCCACAGAAGAACTCTAGAGCACTGTCAGAGTGACTATCAGGTTCTTGGTCACCTCCCTGACCAAGGCCCTTCTCCCCCAATTGCTCAGTTGGGCCAGGCAGCCAGCTCTAGGAAGAGTTTTGTTGCTTCTAAACTTCTTCCATTTAAGAATGATGGAGGCCACTGTGTTCATGATGTTCAATGCTGCAGAAATGTTTTGGTACCCTTCCCCAGATCTGTGCCTCAACACAATCCTGTCTCGGCACTCTACAGACAATTCCTTCGACCTCATTGCTCTGACATGCACTTTCAACTATGGGACCTTATATAGACAGGTGTGTGCCTTTCCAAATCATGTCCAATCAATTGAGTTTACCACAGGTGGACTCCAATCAAGGATGATCAATGGAAACAGGACGCACCTGAGCTCAATTTCAAGTCTCCTAGCAAAGGGTCTGAATACTTATGTAAACAAGTTATTTCTGTTTTATTTGTAATACATTTGCAATCATTTCTAAAAACCTGTTTCCACTTTGTAATTTTTAAATTGATTTAACCTTTATTTAACTAGGCAAGTCAATTAAGAACAAGGAACAGTGGGTTAACTGCCTTGATCAAGGGCTAATTATAATGGGGTATTGTGTGTAGATTGATTTAAAAAAAAGTTTTAAATCAATTTCAGAATAAGGCTGCAACTTAACAAAATGTGGAAAAAGTTGAGACTGGTGTTTTGCGGGTACTTATTAATGAAGCTGCCAGTTGAGGACTTGTGAGGCGCCTGTTTCTTAAACTAGACACTAATGTACTTGTCCTCTTTCTCAGTTGTGCACTGGGGCCAACCCCTCCTCTTTCTACTCTGGTTAAAGCCAGTTTGCGCTGTTCTGTGAAGGGAGTATTACACAACGTTGTACGAGATCTTCAGTTTCTTGGCAATTTCTCACATGTAATAGCCTTAATTTCTCAGAACAAGAATAGACTGATGAAATTCAGAAGAAAGTTATTTGTTTCTGGCCATTTCAAGCCTGTAATCGAACCCACAAATGCTGATGCAACTCGTCTAAAGAAGGCCAGTTTTATTTCTTCTTTAATCAGCACAACAGTAGAGGTGATGGCGGTAGTGCTAGTAGTGGTGGCGGTAGAGGTGGTGGCAGTAGTGCTAGTGGTGGTGGCGGTAGTACTAGAGTTATTGGTTGTATTTTGAGACAGGCTTGAATAAGGTAAGTAGCCAATAGGCAGAGAGTAGCATAATTGGTCTGATTCTCTAATAATGGTATGGGAATAATAATGTATTATTATGTAGGCCTACATTGAACGCCACACATTGGCTGCTACTGTAGACTGAATGATAGAACAGCTATTTCCATGTTAAAATGTTATGGGATACATTTTCTCCATTGTTTTTGGTGGTAGGCCACTCTGGAACGTCTATATTATGATCAAATAGCCACAGTATCCTACACTGTCTGAAACTGTAACTTAAAACAGGTACAGCCTCGGTGTTCACAGTAAACACCTGCTGGAAGTTACACAGAATTGGAGGGAACATTGCCTGAAGCTGTTTGAAACATCTTTGTAGGCCGTAAAAACTGGTCAACCTTAGGCTTATTAAAGCCCACAGCCCTTGTAAGACTGGTTGCTTGCGGTACTCGAACTGAAAGTTGAGGGTTGCACTTAAGCCACTGAACCAATCCACCCCTCCGTGCCCCTGTCCTTTCTTGAACCTTTGCTTGATTCCCATCCCCTCTGCCAGAACGAAGGCGAGTCTACTCACGTCCCATGATGTTAAGCCAAATAAGGTTCTTTCCAATTGTTGAATGTGGTTGAGGTCACTTCATATGTGGAAGAGAAGACTGGCACCCACCCATTTGGCTGAAGCCTGGATTTTTCACCTCCTTTTCCTCGTTGCCGTAGTGTTCTTGATGGAATGTTGGGCACCCTGGCAGCTCCCTTTAAGATATGCCCATTTTCCATTGACTTCAGTGCATGCTGTGTTGACTCATTGCTTCAGTCTATTTTCTTCTTGTATGCTCTCATCTGAAAATAAAAACATTGAATTATATTAGTAACTGTAAGGAACTTAACCTTAACCTAAGACCTGACCCGTAATCTAACAAATGGCCCCTAATCCTTACACCTAGCCCCTAATCTAACAGATGGCCCTTAACCCTAACTACCCCACACAGAACTGTGTACCTTAAGACTAACCAGTTTCTTTCAAACCACATGACTTAAAGTATTATTATTGACCTACAGAAGGAGAGTTTTAAAAGCTCTCTCTTAAAAACGTAGCTAGCTATCTAGCTATATGACATAAAATGCTGTGTAAAATAACTAAACGGCTTTAGAGTAACATTAACTGTAAAGCTTTCTGTCACTAGTGGAAACATTTACAACTGTAATTACGATATCTTATTGAATGTATTTTACCTCAGATGATCTGGTAGTAAGGTTATACGTAGCTAGCTATCTAACGAACGTTATATGACATAAAATGCTGTGTAAAGCAACTAAAAGACTATAAAGTACCATTAACTGTAAAGCTATCAGTCACTGGTGGAAACATTTACAACTGCAATTAATTATTATCTTTTTTGAATGTATTTTACCTCAGACGATCAGGTAGTAAGGTTGCTAGCTAGCTCTGCTAGCAGCTTATGCTAACTAGCTAGCTGGCTAACATTTACTGCCAGTAAGGTTAATAACTAGAAAATTAGCATAAATTACCACTAACTGGGATAGTCAGTGTCTAAATGACAGGTAGAAACACATCATAACCATATAGGGGTAACTAGCCCCTAGGGGCCAGTTACCCCCTACAAGGTGGAGGCGAGTTGCCACCAACACACTCATCCAACATATTACTAACTTTACTGAAAAATTATCTAAATGTTTCTCTCTAAACAAGTGGATTATTTATCTTAAGGCTTTCCTACTTGTACATCTAACTTCATTGGAATATATCTACAACTTTTTCAGCCAGGGAAAGTGTTTGGTGACATCTCGTGTTGGGGGGGGGCCTAGTTATCCTCAGGGGACTAGTTACCCCCTAGTAATGGGGCAGCAGGTAGCCTAGTGGTTAGGACATTGGGCCAGTAACCGAAATGTTGCTAGATCGTATCCCCGAACTAACAAGGTTAAATTTGTCATTTTGCCCCCCTGAACAAGGCAGTTAACCCACTGTTCCTAGGCCATCATTGTAAATAAGTATTTGTTCTTAACTGACTTGCCTAGTTAAATAAAGGTTCAATGAAAAAAAGAAAAGAAAAAAAAAGAAAACAAACATTGAAGTACACTTGGAGTCAGTGATGGTGTGGTGTGTTGTCCTTTAGAACTACACATACAACCTCATATATAGAAGACTTCTATATCTGTTGTTTCCATTACACATGTTGCAATTTTTTTTTTTTGCGACATTGCTTTTGTCGAATACAACTGGGTCATTGGAAACCTGCCTATTAATTGATTTATCAAGACGACTCCTCCACGCTTGTCTCAAAGCAGAGCTAAATGATCATCTAGGTGACATGACTATTGCTTTAAATTACATTTGGATATGACTTTGGGAGTTTCAGTATAAAACAGCAATTTGATACATGCCTTCAATTGCATTAGCCTACTTTATTCCAATAGTTTCATCATTCAGTTGATCACAATTTAGGTGAGTTTTCCAGTCTCTGTCACCCGCCTCTTCTGCATTGTTCTCAGCACCAGTTTAAATCAATATACTGTTTTCTAGAAATATGGCTCCTTTTCGGGTTAAAGCTAATTTAATTTCTCTGTTATTGGATCGGGCCTGGGCTCGGTTTTAGTTTACCGGGCTTGGATCAGACTTGGCTCTAACTTTCAGGCCCGATGGGAACAAAACTTCCAGGTGGAGCAGTCCACCCATGCTGTGGTGCATGAAGCCTCTAGTGGTGGGAAATAGTACTGCCTGGATACTTCTATCAGTAGCAATGTGTAAAGATATTTTGCAGTGACATCCTATCCCATCTTGCTCTCTTGCAGTGGTCACTGGTGGGTCAGACGGGATAGGGAAGGCTTACGCCTTTGAGGTAAGTTACCATTGCTGTCTCTGAATGCGACTGTGGCTGTTCATGACATACCACCTGTCCATCCCTAACTGCATATAGTTCTATCCCCCCATGCAACACCAACTCCATGTGGTTCTATCCCCCCGTGCAACACCAACTCCATGTGGTTCTATCCCCCCGTACAACACCAACTCCATGTGGTTCTATCCCCCCGTGCAACACCAACTCCATGTGGTTCTATCCCCCCGTACAACACCAACTCCATGTGGTTTTATCCCCCCCGTGCAACACCAACTCCATGTGGTTCTATCCCCCCCGTGCATCACTACCTCCAGTGATTCTGTCCCACCTGTCCATCACTAACTCCAGTGGTTCTGTCCCACCTGTCCATCACTAACTCCAGTGGTTCTGTCCCACCTGTCCATCACTAACTCCATGTGGTTCTGTCCTACCTGTCCATCACTAACTCCATGTGGTTCTGTCCTACCTGTCCATCACTAACTCCAGTGGTTCTGTCCTACCTGTCCATCACTAACTCCAGTGGTTCTGTCCCACCTGTCCATCACTAACTCCATGTGGTTCTGTCCCACCTGTCCATCACTAACTCCATGTGGTTCTGTCCCACCTGTCCATCACTAACTCCATGTGGTTCTGTCCCACCTGTCCTTCACTAACTCCATGTGGTTCTGTCCCACCTGTCCATCACTAACTCCAGTGGTTCTGTCCCACCTGTCCATCACTAACTCCATGTGGTTCTGTCCCACCTGTCCCATCACTAACTCCATGTGGTTCTGTCCCACCTGTCCATCACTAACTCCATGTGGTTCTGTCCTACCTGTCCATCACTAACTCCATGTGGTTCTGTCCTACCTGTCCATCACTAACTCCAGTGGTTCTGTCCTACCTGTCCATCACTAACTCCAGTGGTTCTGTCCCACCTGTCCATCACTAACTCCATGTGGTTCTGTCCCACCTGTCCATCACTAACTCCATGTGGTTCTGTCCCACCTGTCCATCACTAACTCCATGTGGTTCTGTCCCACCTGTCCATCACTAACTCCATGTGGTTCTGTCCCACCTGTCCATCACTAACTCCAGTGGTTCTGTCCCACCTGTCCATCACTAACTCCATGTGGTTCTGTCCTACCTGTCCATCACTAACTCCAGTGGTTCTGTCCTACCTGTCCATCACTAACTCCAGTGGTTCTGTCCCACCTGTCCATCACTAACTCCATGTGGTTCTGTCCCACCTGTCCATCACTAACTCCATGTGGTTCTGTCCTACCTGTCCATCACTAACTCCATGTGGTTCTGTCCCACCTGTCCATCACTAACTCCATGTGGTTCTGTCCCACCTGTCCATCACTAACTCCAGTGGTTCTGTCCCACCTGTCCATCACTAACTCCATGTGGTTCTGTCCTACCTGTCCATCACTAACTCCATGTGGTTCTGTCCTACCTGTCCATCACTAACTCCATGTGGTTCTGTCCTACCTGTCCATCACTAACTCCATGTGGTTCTGTCCTACCTGTCCATCACTAACTCCAGTGGTTCTGTCCTACCTGTCCATCACTAACTCCATGTGGTTCTGTCCCACCTGTCCATCACTAACTCCATGTGGTTCTGTCCCACCTGTCCATCACTAACTCCATGTGGTTCTGTCCCACCTGTCCATCACTAACTCCATGTGGTTCTGTCCTACCTGTCCATCACTAACTCCAGGTGGTTCTGTCCCACCTGTCCATCACTAACTCCATGTGGTTCTGTCCCACCTGTCCATCACTAACTCCATGTGGTTCTGTCCCACCTGTCCATCACTAACTCCATGTGGTTCTGTCCTACCTGTGCAGCTGGCAGGACGTGGGCTGAACGTGGTGATCCTGAGCAGAACCAAGGACAAACTGGACCGGGTGGCACTGGAGATAGGTGGGAGGAATTAACATCCTTCTTCTTCTGGGATGAGCAAGATTGTCTTTGAGGGTTAAGATCAGGAGTGTCAGACATACTGCTCGCAGGGGTTCAATCCATCCCGAGGATGGTTTGTGTAAAAACATATATATATTGTTTTAGAAATGATAATGGACCTACATTTATAGAGTTTCTTGACTGTTTCCAGCTCTCTAATAATCACGGAAATTAAAGCTACACCGCCAGGGTCGAATTTCCAAAAACGATGGATATAGGACTATTTTTACACACTTTGACAGCGAGGAAATATAACACATATTCGGTGCAGCCCTCCGGACCTCGATGAAGACCATATGCGCCCCCCCAGTGCATAATGAGTTCGACACCCCTGGTTTAGATGTTAGGTCAATGTATCTCTTGAACTTCATTTTGTGACCTTTCTCTTTCACAGGAGAAACCACCGGTCAGAAAGTGAAAGTGGTCGTAGCTGATTTCACTGAGGATGACATGTATGAACACATTGAGGAGAACCTGAAAGGCTTAAATATCAGTGTATTAGGTGCGCGCTGTCCTTCATTATTACTCCTTATATTTACTGAGCTCTAAAAATAGTAACCTATCCTATCCCAATGACAGCTGCCGAGTGGCATTAACCTGGTCTTATCCAATTCACGCAGTGAACAACGTGGGGATTCTGCCTAGTCATATTCCCTGCAAGTTCCTGCAGACTAAGGACCTGGAACAGGTGAGAGGAGACATACAATATTGGTTCACCTACAGATGTAGGATCTTAATTTGAGCCAGTTTGATACAGCAGGAAAAGAATCCTGCAGCAACAGGAACTGTGAGTTATTTTGTGTATTATAATTAATATACATTTTTGTAGGGGCTGATGCATTTGACGTTAGGGCAAATCAAGTCTGAAATGTTCAATTGGAAATGACAAACTTTAGAAGCCTTTTAAACCTTGAATACACTACAAGTTTGCAATTCCTGCTATGCACACATTTTCTTTTCAACAAAAGAGTGATCAAATGAAGATCTCGTCCTCACACCTCACCTGTCCTCTTACCTGTTCCTCACACTCCCCTTTCCTCTCGCCCCACCTCACCTTTATCCAACACGCTGCGTGACAGAGTGGAGGCTGCTGAGGAGAGGATGGCTCATAATAATGTCTGGAATGGAGTCAATGGAATGGTATCAATGACATGGAGATCACGTGTTTGATACCATTCCATTAACTCCATTCCAGACATTATTATGAGCTGTCCTCCTTTCAGCAGCTTCCACTGCTGGAATGGAATAAATGGAACTGTATTCAACAGATCAAACATTGAAACCACGTTTGACTCCATTCCATTGATTTCATTCCAGCCTCTACAATGAGCCCGTCCTCCTATGGCTCCTCCCACCAGGCTCCACTGGTGTGATGTCATAATTTGCCAGTTATTACGTTGATGTTGATCCACCTCAATAATTGCACTTGCATTTGGCGAAAGGCTCGTGACACACATACTCAGGCTGACTGGCTCTCGTTCAGGCAAATGAGAAATAAGTGAACTCAGGCTGTCAGGAAGGCCAAAGTTAGTTACTTTAAGGATCAGTTCTCTCTCTGTGGGTCTAACCCCAAGAAGTTCTGGAAATGGTTAAAGACCTGGAGAATAAACCCTCCTCCTTACTGCTGCCCATGTCCCTTAATGTTGATGATGTGGTTGTTACTGACAAGAAGCACATGGCTGAGCTCATTAATCACCACTTCATTAAGTCAGGATTCCTAATTGACTCAGCCATGCCTCCTTGCCCGTGCAACATTTCCTTATCTCCCACCCCTTCTAATGTGACTAGCTCCGACGCTCCTCCCTCTTTTTCCCCTGCCCCGCTACAAAGGTTCTCCCTGTAGGTGGTCAGTAAGTCCGAGGTGCTAAAGGAGCTCCTAAACTTGACCCCCAAAAAACATCTGGGTCAGATGGTTAAGACGCTTTCTATCACCGCCAAGCCTGTCTCTCCTCTCTGGGGAGGTTCCCATTGCTTGGAAGGCAGCCACGGTTTGTGCTTTATTTACGGGGGTGATCAAGCTGATCCTAACTGTTATAGGCCTATTTCTATTTTGCCCTGTTTATCAAAAGTGTTGGAAAAACTTGTCAATAATCAACTGACTGGCTTTCTTGATATCTATAGTATTCTCTCTGGTATGAAATCTGGTTTCCGCCCAGGTTATGGATGTGTCACTGCAACCTTCAAGGTCCTCAATGATGTCGCCATTGCCCTTGATTCTAAGCAATGTTGTGCGGCCAAAGCTTTTGATATGGTAGATCATTCCATTCTTCTGGGCTTGGCCTGGTTTGCTAACTACCTTTCTCAAAGAGTGCAGTGTATAAAGTCAGAAAATCTTCTGTCTCAGCCACTGCCTGTCACCAAGGGAGTACCCCAAGGCTCGATCCTAGGCCCCACGCTCTTCTCAATTTACATCAACAACATAGCTCAGGCAGTAGGAAGCTCTCTCATCCATTTAGCTACAGTCTTATACTCAGCTGGCCCCTCCCTGGATGTTGTGTTACATGCTCTACAACAAAGCTTTCTTAGTGTCCAACAAGCTTTCTCTGCCCTTAACCTTGTTCTGGACAACGCCAAAGCAAAGGTCATGATTACAGGTGTGATTACTACCTCTGAGGGCTTAGAGCTTGAGGTAGTTAACTCATACAAGTTCTTGGGAGTATGGCTAGACGGTACATTGTCAGCACATATCAAAGCTGCAGACTGAAGTTAAATCTAGACTTGGTTTCCTCTATTGTAATCGCTCCTCTTTCACACCAGCTGCCAAACTAACCCTGATTCAGATGACCATGCTAGATTACGGAGACGTAATTTATAAATCGGCAGGTAAGGGTGCTCTTGAGCAGCTAGATGTTCTTTATCATTCGGCCATGAGATTTGCCACCAATGCTCCTTATAGGACACATCACTGCACTCTATACTCCTCTGTAAACTAGTTGATGCTTATTTATAAAACCCTCTTAGGCCTCACTCCACTCTATCTGAGATATCTACTGCAGCCCACATCCTCCACATACAACACCTGTTCTGCCAGTCACATTCTGTTAAAGGTCCCCAAAGCACACACATCCCTGCGTTGCTCGTCTTTTCAGTTCGCTGCAGCTAGCGACTGGAATGAGCTGCGACAAACACTCAAGCTGGACAGTTTTATCTCAATCTCTTCATAGACTCAATCATGGACACTCATACTGACAGTTGTGGCTGCTTTGCGTCATCTATTGTTGTCTCTACCTTCTTGCCCTTTGTGCTGTTGTCTGTGCCCAATAATGTTTGTACCGTGTTTTGTGCTGCTACCATGTTGTGTTGCTACCATGCTGTGTTGCCATGTGTTGCTGCCTTGCTCTGCTGTTGTCTTAGTTGTCTCTTTATGTAGTTCTGTGTTATCTCTCATGTGATGTGTGTTTTGCCCAATATTTTTATTTAATTTAATTTACTTTGAATCCCAGCCTCTGTCCCCGCGGGAGGCATTTTGCTTTTTGGTAGGCCGTCATTGTAAATAAGAATTTGTTCTTAACTGAATTGCCTAGTTAAATAAAATAAAAATGTTACCTGTGGATGACATGGAAGGAGGAACACACTTCACATTTGTTTTTTTTTGTTTTCCAGAGAATTACAAAAGTGATCAACTGCAATGTGAAAGCCTTGGTCAAGGTGGGTAGATATTGAAGCCCATCAGTGGAGTTTATGCTTAAAGGGATACTTTGGGATTTTGGCAATGAGGCCCGTTATCTACTTCCCCAGATGAACTCATGGATATGTCTTTTGAAGGAAGTTGCTGACTAGTGCTAGCACAATTACTAACTAACACATTCTCATTTACAGCAACAACCTGGGGAATAATTACAGGGGAGAGGATGAATGAGCCATTTGTAAGATGGGGATGATTATGTGACCATGATGGTATGAGAGCCAGATTGGAAATGTAGCCAGGACACTAGGATTAACACCACTACTCTTACAATAAGTGCCATGGGATCTTTTTGTGACCACAGAGAGTCAGGACACCCTTTTAACATCCCATCCGAAAGATAGCACCCTACACAGGGAATTTTTTTGAAACCAGAGGAAAGGTTGCCTCCTACTGGCCCTCCAACACCACCTGGTCTCCCATCCATGGACTGACCAGGACCAATCCTGCTTAGCTTCAGAAGCAAGCCTGCATCCCACGCTAGTCCAATGACTGGAAGTCTATGGTAACTGCTAGCATGCTAGTAGATACCATAGACTTCCAGTCATTGTGCTAACGCTAGTTAGCAATATCTCGGCTAAACTACTTCCTTCATACTAAACACAGAGACATAAAAATGGTATCCACAAGTTCATAAGACCGGCGTTATGGGCGGACCTTAGGGGGCCTGGCCCGCCCTAACATACCTCATGCCTCGTCCAAATAAAATATTTAAATATTGATAACTTATTTGACCGAGACACCCGCCAACAGAAAGACCCATCCAAGCAAGCGAAACAGCGCGTCTCAGTATGTGTAGCCCAGGAAATGTGATGCTGTCAGAACTAAAAGAGTATGGCATGACATTCTCTTTTTTGCCAGTCCGCATCAGATACAGTACATTCGGAAAGTATTCAGACCCCTTGACTTTTTTTCACATTTTGTTACAGTTGTATTCTAACATGGATTAAATAGCTTTTTCCTCTTTATCAATCTACACATAATACCCCATAATGCCAAAGCAAAAAACTGGACCATACATTTTTGCAAATGTATTAAAAATAAACTGAATAAGTTGCATAAGTTTTCAGACCCTTTACTCAGTACTTTGTTGAAGCACCTTTGTCAGCGATTACAGCCTTGGGTATGACGTTACAAACTTGGCACACCTGTATTTGTGGAGTTTCTCCCAATAGAACAAGCAGGTGACAAGTTTTACGGGCTTTTATCAGCACAAAATCACTGAGGGAGCAGGCCCGACATCTCAATCAAAATAATAAAATCATCAACTGATTGCCAATTGACTTTTTGACTGCTTGCATATCAACCCATATTCATATTGTCATTATTGCTTATGTGATGATTTTCACTATTATCAAGCACACTTGGCACTTGTAATGATGTTTAGGCTACTGATGTTTTCGTCGTTTGACCATGCATCTTGCTGACCTTGCACTTGGTGGTTGGGGTATTTATTTGCACTTTGTCGTTATAAAAAGAAGCTGATACCGGGTTCCAACACCAACGCTTACAGTTAATAGTTGTAACAAAGTCACTCCACGAATACAATTTATTGAACACTTAATATTATAAGAAACAAATCAAAAAATGACAGTCTAGATCCAAACAGGAGGTCCTGTGAGAAAGAAACCGCTCCCCTCTATGGAAATCACATGCCCGTCCAGGGCGCCGGCCCTGCTTCTGACTCATTGCCAAAATCCCAAAGTATCCCTTTAATTAAGCGTCTTTGTTTTTAACCGACTTGTCTTTGTTCCACAGATGTGCCAAATAGTCCTGCCAGGGATGGAGAAGAGGTGTTTTTGGAGAGGTTTTCCTCAAGCCAATATTTGAGACTTCACATTGTCAATTAAATCAAAAGTCCAGTTTATTTATACTGAAACTATAATTAGTCTAATCTAAAATCCTGTTAATTACTGGATGAACATATGTTGATGAATGTCAGGAGAGAAGAACCTGAGTAATTCTGACTGTCTAATTCCTCTGCAGAGGGAAGGGAGTGATCGTGAACATCTCCTCTGGTGTGGCCAGTGTTCCCTCCCCCATGTACACCATGTACTGTGCATCAAAGGCTAGTACAGACCTGCTATCTCTTTCTAAGCACCGGATGATCAGTCGGTTGTACGCGATGCTTCTGGAATTAGTCGTTTGTATAATAAAAGTGATCTCAATGTTTCTGCCTTACTGTCTTTGTACAGGTGTTTGTGGAGAGGTTCTCTCAAGGTCTGCAGGCTGAATATAAAGCAAAAAGAGTCATGATACAGGTGCAGTGATGCATCAGGGTGCATGGATCTATTTTACATTCATATAAAAGGGGGAGGGCCCTCAAATCGTTTGTACATGTATTGACTGTGTATGTTGGCTTATTCATCCCCCTGTCTCACCTGTAACTATTCCCTAGGTCATTGCTGTAAATCAGAATGTTCTCTCAGTCAACTTACCTGGTAAAATAAGGGTAGAATAAATCAATGCAAATTGTATCCATTGGTTTGTACAGCAACGTGAATGTGAATTCAGGAGGTGAGCTAAATCAAGAATTGAAAAATTGTAAGGGAAATAAATGGCATTTTACTATTCTTGAATTTCTCTCCTGTGTCTCTGTGTCCAGGCAGTGGCTCCATTTGGGGTGTCCACCCCAATGACGGGCTACCAGAAGTCCAACATGGTGACCCTGACAGCGGAAGACTTTGTCAGGACATCCCTGGAGTACCTCCAAGCCGGGGACAAGACCTACGGCAGCATCTGTCACACAGTACTGGTAAAACGCATCAGAACATTTAGACACATGGAAAGGTGAAGTATTTACCTTGTTTTCAGTCATTGAAACAGGTGTTCTGCTGTGTGTTGTCTCTACAGGGTTGGATGGTACAGGCTGTTCCTCAGCAGATCCTCCACAGTGAGACCATGCAGGACAGTCTACTGGAGTATGTGAAGAAAAGAGTGGGGGCATAGGTCATAGGAGATCAACCCATGCACTATGTTATCATCATGTACTGTATGCATGTCTGTAAATAAGATATGATGCCTTTTAAATAACTTTTTCACATGTATGTATTTCTAAAACAAGAGGACTGTAAAGGCATTTTTAACTCATACTTCTAGTAAGTTGAACTCAAAATCAATGTTTATGTGATACTGACTGAAAATGAGAAGTCACACCAACCTTTCCCAGCATGCTCTGCTGTGGGTCGATATTTTGGAATCTGTGTTTTTTAATGTACATTGAGTGATTGATTGATTAATCGTATACTACACAAAGATATATAACATACATTTTTATAAACTAATCCAATCATTTAGTTTGAATTTTGAACTTCTTACTGAAATGGTTGTTCCGGTTTAAATGGCTTAGGCGGTCTCCTCCCATTGTTCCTAACCCTGGCAGTCATTATCAGGTTGCGGGTGAATACAAATGTTAACTGTTGGATAGCCTAACAGGCTGGATTCCAATAGAAATTACAGCATAATGTGACTTGCAGGTACAGGACAAAATGCAGGTAAATTTCCCCCGTTGGAAGATTCCTGGAAATCCTTCAACCAGGATTTTTTACAAATCTGGGAATTTTGGGAAAGTTATCAGCATTCTGCAACCCTACTTGAAGGACTGATGTGGCCTGTAAACCATGAGTTTCAGGCCACTGTATAAGGGTATATAAAATAAGGTCTTATAAGATATGTAATGTATTGTCATAAAAAGTTGAATTATTATAAACATTTGCCTAGGAACACAGTTGTTGAAGACCACAAGACTGAAAGTGAATGAATTCAACAACCATATCTCTGTCACTAACAAATACAGTCATGGGTGGTAACTCTATAATTCATTTGAAAAGGCAAGGCACACTAGGAAATTATATTTAACATTTTCAAGCTGAAATCTGGACCCCCTACAGGGTCACAGTGACTATCGGTTTGAATAATTACTACAAATTCACTTTATGTAACTGTACTCAGATATATTTAGTGCAACAGGTTTCCTCAGTGAGAGAAGAGGGGGCCGGTGGCACTGTTGTCTTACTGGGCCAATCAACTACGTAAACGTGTGTCTCATGTTTCAACCGCTCTCGGAGCTCTAAGCTAAAGCCAACACAGGAAGACAGAACGCTTCTGAACTTTTGCTTTTTGAGTGTAGTTAACTAACTGTTTTGTATTTACTGATTTATATTTGACCTGTTACCGCTAGCGGAACATCTCGATAACATCCGGTGAAATTGCAGAGCGCGAAATTCTATTTAAATTATTAGATATATTTAACTGTCATAAAATGACAAGTGCAATACACCAAAATAAAGCTTAACTTCTTGTTAATCCAGCCGCCGTGTCAGATTTCAAAAAGGCTTTATGGCGAAAGCAAACCATGTGATTATCTGAGGACAGCGCCCCATCATACAAATGCATGACAAACATATTTAATCCAGGGAGGTGCGACACGAAAGTCAGAAATAACGATATATTTCATGCATTACCTTTGAAGATCTTCTTCTGTTGGCACTCCAAAATGCCCCAGAAACATCACAAAAGGTCCCTTTGTTTGATAAATTCCTTCTTTATATCCCCAAAATGTTTGATTCAGAAATACACCGGTTCCAACTCGCCCAACATGACTACAAATGTTCTAATAAGTTACCTGTAAACTTGGTCCAAACATTTCAAACAACTTTCCTAATCCAACCTTAGGTATCCTAAAACGTAAATAATCGATAAAATTTAAGACTGAATATACTGTGTTCAATAGCGGATAAAATCCACGTGGAGCGAGCTCCAGGTCCCGCGCAACAAACAATAGAGTCCACTTGGCTTGACACTCACACTGAACCACCCTACTTCATTTCTCAAAAGAAAAACATCAACCAATTTCTAAAGACTGTTGACATGTAGTGGAAGCCATAGGATCTGCAACCAGATGCCTCATAAATATAGTTTCCCATAGAAACCCAATTGAAAACACAGTGACCTCAAAAAAAAAATCCTGGATGGTTTGTCCTCTGGGTTTCGCCTGCCAAATAAGTTCTGTTATACTCACATACATTATTTTAACAGTTTTAGAAACTTTAGAGTGTCTATCCAAACCACCAATTATATGCATATCCTAGCTTCTGGGCCTGAGTAACAGGCAGTTTACTTTGGGCGCGCATTTCATCCGGACGTGATTATAGTTTCTAAGTAAGGCGGGCTTTGCTAAACTCAAACATTTCAAGTATTGCAACTTATACTTATTAATTGACTTTGACTTTAGGCCTCCCGAGTGGCGCAGTGGTCTAAGGCACTGCATTGCTGTGCTATAGGCGTCTACAGAATGAGGTTTGATCCCAGGCTGTGATGCAGCTGGCCACGACCAGGAGACTCATGAGGTGGCACACAATTGGCCCAGCGTCGTCCGGGTTAGGGGAGAGTTTGTCGCCCGGTTGTACTGTGTTTTCTCTGACACCTTGGTGCGGCTGGGTTAAGTGATCAGTGTGTCAAGAAGCAGTGCGGCTTGGCAGGTTCGTGTTTCGGGGGACACATGGCTCTCGACCTTTGTCTCTAGCGAGTTCGTACAGGAGTTGCAGCGTTGGGACAAGACTAACTACCAATTGGGGAGAAAATAAAAGTGACTGACTTTAAAAGATGATGTAGTGCTCACTTCCCCATATTGACTACATTTATTTAGTGTTTTTATGTATAGAGAAATCAAAATAACTATTGTAAGTTGACTTACATGAAAAATGTAAGTATACCTTACTCAAATATTTTACATTTGTATTACTCATATGATGTTGTACTCCACACCAGCTATTTAAGTTTCTTAACTAAATTGTTTTGAGGTAATCAGTTTCCTAAAAATGTTTAAGTAGCCAGAACTTATCTGATTTTACAGTGCAGGAAATGTATACTGTTCTGAGAATATTCCAGCAAAATGGCAATAAGACATTCAATACCTGCAAAACAACCATGGGCTTTTAGATTCTGTCTCTACTGTATTCTGAAATAAACTTGGAAAGTATTGGCATGTATTTGAAAACACTAACATACACTCACTCACTCTAGTCAGAACTAAGAAACTCAGAAATGTTCAACTTGCTAACTGGCTGTAGTTAGCAAGTCAAACATTTCAGAGTTTCCTATTTCCGACTAGCATGTGAACGCGGCATTCACCCAGGTATTTGAATATAGTATTTCAAATACTTATTTGTAGGGGATAATTTTCCAATTGGGAGACAGTGCTGTGTGTGTGTGGGTGTGCGCGCGCATATGCGTATGTAGATAAACAGGGCAGCATATAATAAATGATAAGAAGCTCTGATAACATGTCATCCCACTTACCATAGCTGATGTTGTGCCAGCTTGTCAGAGCAGGTTGACTGGCTAACCAATGGGTGACTGGAGTGATGGACTGTCATGATGAATTATCTTCCTATGGTAAGGGAGAAAGGGGGGGATAGATTTGGAGAGGGTCAATTATACAGTAGATAGAGGAAAAGAGGTGGAAATGAGGGATGGAGAGGGAGAGACAGATGTTAAAAAGGGGGCCAGATTTACCTCTACCAAAGTCTTTCTTTGTCCTGCATATTACCGTTGGAGTCCCTCCAAGACAGAGAAAGAGAGAGATTGAGCGAGGGAAGAAGAAAGGAGGGTACAAAAAAAACAGTCTGTCACTCTCATTATTAACACACAGCAAGATATAGGGGAGACAGACTGGCAGACAGAATAACACACACAGGCAAAAGAAGCCAGACAAGGACACGTACACACACACACACACACCCATGGATCCCAACATTGTCCAGCATGTCTTGTGCGTCTCATTGATAAACCAGTGTCAAGGGTGCGTATTAGGTAGGCTGACATTTATCCAGAGAATGTAACGTGTAACAAAGAATGTAGCACAGCCAACATGTAATATATTTTCAGTCTATGTCACCATCTAGTGGCAGTTTATGGTCATCACAAGCAGAAAAAATGAAGTTAGGAGTCTGTTATTTGTTTTTATTAGCAGTAGTTAAATTGAGCCAGAGCTTTCCAGAACCTGGCTCCTGCACCTTACAGGTCCCAAAGAGGAGTAGGATAGAAAGTAGGATAAAAGACTTAGCCCTAGCCGTAAAATGGTAATACATTGTATTTACAGGAATGTATTTATAGGAATGTGCTTGGAATATTTCCAAGAAAACATTCCCTTAATAATTTCAAATAGAATGTCTCATAATTTAACATATTCATGTTCTAGAACTTCTCATCATTTCACATATAGACAAGTTTTATGAGATGTTGCAAGAATATTCATGTGTCCAGTTTTCTGTGGGTTAGGACAATATTCCATTAACGTCCAACCAAACATACACAGCACATTGTTGCCATGTTCTCAGAACATAAGATATTAATGTTCTAAACACGTTTCATGGGACGTTGCGAGAACATTTGTGTCCCCAAAAACATGAATTAGACATCACATTACTCTTGCCAAGCCAAGCCAGTTTTGTCTGTTGGCAAGGGACACTCACATACAGTGTTTTCAACTTACATATTTGACACGATTACATTGAGCAGGTTCATTTATTTAAAAATAAATATGATTCAACATGTTCTCACTCGGCAAGCGGTGCCGGAGCGCCAAGTCTAGGATCAAAAGGCTCCTTATTTCTTGAACTGCATTGGTTAAAGGCTTGTAAGTAAGCATTTCACAGGAAGGTCTACACCTGTTGTATTTGGAGCATGTGACACATCTAATTTTATTTTATTTTATTAGAATTCACATCTCCTGGTTCTACAGCACTCTGATCTTCCTGCTATGCCATCATGTCAATGTCCTGTATCAGGTATTTAATCGGACTATTCTCTCATCATTTTATTTTATTTGCATATTTCAGAAATTTACGCGCTTTCCGTATAGTTGTCTAACGTTGGTGGGCATATTAACCTGTTTCAATGATACTCCTGAATCACAATGATCAATAAAATATTTTATTGAGTGTATTTTTAACAGAGCTGAGATTTACTTTAAAGTGCATTCGCCTTATTGCTTACACCTATCAAGTTTATTTCAAATCTACACAAGTGCCAAAGGAAAAGGGTTTAGGGTTTATTCTGGACAGGGCCTAACTATACTAGCTCAATAAGAAAATGCCCTAGAGATATTCCTTATTGGGGCAGTGGTTACGGTGTTTGCCCTTGGTGCTGATGGCCTAGACTAGGTAGACCTGCTAGGGGAGTCACCCTACTCTATAGGTCTTCACGGATCCACCTGTGTCCCGTGGTCTGGGCCGGTTCTGATATGATTATCTCGGGTATGTGCGATTGTAACTGACTTGTCTGGAAGTGCCCGTACAGATCCCAACGCGACTGCTGCAGTATAGAGCGAGAGAGATACATTGTATAATTTAAGCTGCTGCTCTTGCTTTTCATGACAGTGGAGCGTGGCGTGTGTAGCTTGTTGTTGTTGGCCTATCGTAAGTCATCAAAGCGGCAATAGGCTACAGTCATAGAGTCTCCACGTGTGGCAAAAGTTAAGAGATATCTAATCGATGGAATTCAAATGACGGAATTAAATGTTAAAAGAGAAGAATAGGCTACAACGACCAAAAGTCAATAGGTAGGCTGCTACTTAATATTCTGAATGGAGTTGTTGTTATTGTAACTGTAGGAAGCGAAAGCGCATGCACTGCAGCCTCGATTAGCCTAGCTAGTTAACGTTAGCTAGCTTAACTAGCTTCTCCCGGTTTGATGCAGTCAAGACAGGTAAGACGTCATCATATTTGATGATAAATAACCTAGCTATCGCAGCTCTTAATCTACTATAGCAGGAGTTTGCTTGCTCCTGCTCCCCCCTCCCACTTCCTGCTCCCCTCCCTCTACCTGCTCCCCCTCCCTCTTCCCCCTCTCCCCCTCCCTCTTCCCCCCCTCTCCCCTCTCCCTCTTCCCTGCTCCCCTTCCCTCTCTTCTCTGCTCCCCACTGCCTCTTCCCTGTTCCCCCTCCCCTCTTCTCTGCTCCCCACTGCCTCTTCCCTGTTCCCCCTCCCTCTTCCCTGCTCCCCCTCCCTCTTCCCTGCTCCCCCTCCCTCTTCCCTGCTCCCCACTGCCTCTTTCTGCTCCCCCTCCCTCTTCCCTGCCCCCTCCCTCTTCCCTGCTCCCCCTCCCTCTTCCCTGCTCCCCCTCCCTCTTCCCTGCTCCCCCTCCCTCTTCCCTGCTCCCCCTTCCTCTTCCCTGCTCCCCCTCCCTTCCCTCTTCCCCCTCCTGCTCCCCCTTCCTCTTCCCTGCCCCCCACTTCCTCTTCCCTGCTCCCCCTTCCTCTTCCCTGCTCCCCCTCTCCCTCCCCCTACCTGCTCCCCACTGCCTCTTCCCTGCTCCCCACTGCCTCTTCCCTGCTCCCCACTCCCTCTTCCCTGCTCCCCCTTCCCTCCCTCTTCCCTGCTCCCCACTGCCTCTTCCCTGCTCCCCCTCCCTCTTACCTGCTCCCCCTCCCTCTTCCCTGCTCCCCACTGCCTCTTCCCTGCTCCCCCTCCCTCTTCCCTGCTCCCCCTCCCTCTTCCCTGCTCCCCCTCCCTCTTCCCTGCTCCCCCTACTGCCTCTAACCTGCCTCCCTAACCTGCCTCCCCCCCCTCCCTCTTTCTAACCTGCTCCCTCCCTGCCTCTTTCCTGTTCCCCCTCCCCCACTCTTCCCTGCTCCCCACTGCCTCTTCCCTGCTCCCCCTCCCTCTTCCCTGCTCCCCCTTCCTCTTCCCTGCTCCCCCGCTCCCTCCTACCTGCTCCCCACTGCCTCTTCCCTGCTCCCCACTGCCTCTTCCCTGCTCCCCCCTCCCTCTTCCCCTTGCTCCCCCTCCCTCTTCCCTGCTCTCCACTGCCTCTTCCCTGCTCCCCCTCCCTGCTCCCCACTGCCTCTTCCCTGCTCCCCCTCCCTCTTCCCTGCTCCCCCTCCCTCTTCCCTGCTCCCCCTGCCTCTTCCCTGCTCCCCACTCCTCTTCCCTGCTCCCCACTGCCTCTTCCTGCTCCCCCTCCCCTCTTACCTGCTCCCCTCCCTCTTCCCTGCTCCCCACTGCCTCCCTGCTTCCCTGCTCCCCCTCCCCCCTCTTCCCTGCTCCCCACCCTCCCTCTTCCCTGCTCCCCACTGCCTCTTGCCTGCTCCCCCCCCCTCCCTCTCCCCTGCTCCCCACTGCCTCTTTCCTGCTCCCCCTCCCTTCCCTTCCCCACTGCTCCCCCTCCCTCTTCCCTGCTCCCCACTCCCTCTTCTCTGCTCCCCACTCCCTCTTCTCTGCTCCCCCTCCCTCTTCCCTGCTCCCCACTCTTACTTCCCTGCTCCCCACTGCCTCTTCCCTGCTCCCCCTCCCTCTTCCCTGCTCCCCACTGCCTCTTTCTGCTCCCCTCCCTCTTCCCTGCTCCCCCTCCCTCTTCCCTGCTCCCCCCTCCCCTCTTCCCTCTGCTCCCCCTCCCTCTTCCCCTGCTCCCCACTGTTACTTCCCTGCTCCCCACTGCCTCTTACCTGCTCCCCACTGCCTCTGCCCTGTTCCCCCTCCCTCTTCCCTGCTCCCCACTCCCTCTTCCCTGCTCCCCCTCCCTCTTCCCTGCTCCCCACTGCCTCTTCCCTGCTCCCCACTGCCTCTTCCCTGTTCCCCCTCCCTCTTCCCTGCTCCCCCTCTTTCCCTGCTCCCCACTGCCTCCCCCTTCCTGCTCCCCCTCCCTCTTCCCTGCTCCCCTCCCTCTTCCCTGCTCCCCACTCCCTCTTCCTGCTCCCCACTGCCTCTTCCCCTGCCCCCCTCCCTCTTCCCTCCCCCCTCCCTCTTCCCTGCTCCCCACTGCCTCTTCCCTGCTCCCCCTCCCTCTTCCCTGCTCCCCACTGCCTCTTCCCTGCTCCCCACTGCCTCTTCCCTGTTCCCCCCTCCCTCTTCCTGCCCCTCTTACCTGCTCCCCACTGCCTCTTCCCTGCTCCCCCTCCCTCTTCCCTGCTCCCCCCCTCTTCCCTCCCCCTCCCTGCTCCCCCTCCCTCTTTTCTGCTCCCCCTCCCTCTTCCCTGCTCCCCCTCCCTCTTCCCTGCTCCCCACTGCTTTCTTCCCTGCTCCCCACTGCCTCTTCCCTGCTCCCCCTGCCTCTTTCCTGCTCCCCCTCCCTCTTACCTGCTCCCCCTCCTCTTACCTGCTCCCCACTGCCTCTGCCCTGTTCCCCCCTCCCTCTTCCCTGCTCCCCACTGCCTCTTACCTGCTCCCCCTCCCTCTTCCCTGCTCCCCACTGCCTCTTCCCTGCTCCCCACTGCCTCTTCCCTGTTCCCCCTCCCTCTTCCCTGCTCCCTCTTCCCCCTTCCTCTGCCTCCCCACTGCCTCTTCCCTGCTCCCCACTGCCTCTTCCCCTGTTCCCCCTCCCCCTCCCTTCCCTGCTCCCCCTGCCCTCTTCCCTGCTCCCCCTCCTCTTACCTGCTCCCCACTGCCTCTTCCCTGCTCCCCCTCCCTCTTCCCTGCTCCCCACTGCCTCTTCCCTGCTCCCCACTGCCTCTTCCCTGCTCCCCTGCTGCCTCTTCCCTGCTCCCCACTGCCTCTTCCCTACTCCCCCTCCCTCTTCCCTGCTCCCCACTGCCTCTTCCCTGCTCCCCACTGCCTCTTCCCTGCTCCCCACTGCCTCTTCCCCTGCTCCCCCTCCCTCTTCCCTGCTCCCCCTCCCTCTTCCCTGCTCCCCACTGCCTCTTCCCTGCTCCCCCTCCCCACTCTTCCCTGCTCCCCCCTCCCTCTTCCCTGCTCCCCACTGCCTCTTCCCTGCTCCCCCTCCCTCTTCCCTGCTCCCCACTGCCTCTTCCCTGCTCCCCCCTCTGCCTCTTCCCTGCTCCCTGCCTCTTCCCTGCTCCCCTGCTCTGCCTCTTCCCTGCTCCCCCTCCCTCTTCCCTGCTCCCCACTGCCTCTTCCCTGCTCCCCACTGCCTCTTCCCTGCTCCCCCTCCCTCTTCCTGCCCTCCCCCCTCCCTCTTCCCTGCTCCCCACTGCCTCTTCCCTGCTCCCCACTGCCTCTTCCCTGCTCCCCACTGCCTCTTCCCTACTCCCCCTCCCTCTTCCCTGCTCCCCACTGCCTCTTCCCTGCTCCCCGTTCCCATGAAACTTGTCTATAACATTCATATCTTACATTCTAAGATGGCAACCATGTTCTGTGTATGTTTGGATGGATGTTGATATAATATTCTCATAACCCTCAAACTGGACACAGAAATGTTCTTGTAAAACATTAAGGTTGTATATTCTGAGAACATTGTAACCATGTTCTAGATAAGTTCTGCTTGTCATTAACATACCCGACTTTAACACAAACACATGATGAAAGTTTCTCAAAAGACTTTTGCTAACATGGATAGAATGTTCCCGTAACTAACGGAAAACTGGACACTCAAACATTGGGGGAACATTACGGTTAACATTACAAAAACGCTTTCTCACCCTAGAAATTGTTAGCTGGGTAGCTTTATGTTCACACCAAGGTTCAATCTTACCCTAACCTGTTGATAAGTAATCTATGGATTTGGGGGATTTAATTGTCTTGAGCATTAATAAGAATTTTGACTTATCCCAGAACCATGGTTACAATGCAATGACTGAATAGAATCTACTGATGAAGCACAGATTTGTAACTGACCTCCGTTCATTCATAATGAAACAGGGTCCTATTCATCAGTGCACACTCTAGCAAAACCTTTCACAATGGAAAAGAAAAACAAGTATTTCTTACTGGAAAAGTTCAGGTAGTCCCTCCCCATTTGCTTCTGTTTCATTCCGAGTGAATTACGACTCAGCATTTGGGGTTCTGTTTCTTCTGAGTTTCATGACAGACTGCTATGGCCAAAATAGCCAGGAGAGGGCACTAAATATACACCTTTCGTTGCAGTTCCAATGGCACAATAAGGCTGATTCATTCTGATGTACTGAGGAAAAAATAGATACCTGTAAGGGATGCTTTTAATCAGCATTTTATCTCTGTGGGCTTTTTAATCAATTGTGGTTTAATTGATCCTGGTCAGCCAGTCGACTGCCTGCCCCTCTCCCAGCCTCTAGTTGTCTCATCAACTTATAGTGAATCTTTATTTTCATTTCAACTACCTTATGCTTATGATGTGCTAAACGCCTTGGGTAATGATGTGAAAAAAAAATCCACTTGGACTGATTTGCTTCATCCTTTCTTGCTGCAGCTTTCTGCTCCTCTGATTGCAGAATCTTTAATACATATTTTTAACCATATAATTGTTTCTCGTACCATCCCCAGGGTCTGGAAGGTGGCCCATATACTCCCCCTTCAAAAATGTGGTGACCCATGTGACTTAAATAATTATCACCCCATTTGCAAACTCTCTTACCTAGCAACAATTCGAAAATCCTTTGTAAATACTCAACTTAGATCTATTTTTAACTAGAAAAGGTATACTAAATGTACACCAGTCAGGTTTCTGACCAGGTCATAACACCATCTCTGCTACTTCTTTGGTTTGAAATGATGTTCTTAATTGTTTGGAAAAGAAGAAACCCTGTGCAACCCTTTTTATTCACCCGTCTAAAACATTCAACATTCCGGACCACTCAATACTTATTCAGAGGCTTTCATCAATTGGTATAGTCCAGGCTGCATGTAGTCTGTTTGAAAAGTATTTAAAGGACAACACACAGTGTGTGTTTTACTGGTGTTAAATTGGGTTTTCTGGACATAACAAAAGGTGTCCCACAGGGATTGATTCTTGGTCTGGTTCTTTTCACTATTTACATGAACAATATTGGTTTATCTGTAAAATATTACTTTCACCTGTATGCAGATGACAATGTGGTGTGTGCTATTGCCCCCACAGGTGTCCAGGCTCTGTCAGAGATTCAATCTGCCTTTATTGCTCTGCAGAAAGCTTTTGTTGAACTGAAATTGGTACTTAATGCAGGTCAAACCAAGTATATGTTATTTTCCAAATCACTACCTCAAAATGTGATCATTTATGCATATACAGTATGTGCTTTGGATGATGCCCTCATTGGTCATGTCCCTGCTTATAAATAGCTGGTCCTCTTGATTGACAAAAGCTATCTTTCAAAAAGCATGTTGATGAGTAAGTTAAGAAATTAAGAATTAAAATAGCCTTCTTCTATAGGAACAGGTTATGTATTTAGTTAAATAGCAGAAAACAAGTAATTCAGTCAACATTCATTCCGGTTATTTACTATGGCGATATCGTCTATATGAATGCAGCTGTCACTGTTTGAAGCCATTGTGCGCAGTTTATCATAGTGCATTGTGCTTTATTATGAGCGAAAGGTTCAGTAGACATCATTGCATTTTGTATCAGAAAGTAGGCTGGCCCTCTTTGAAGTCTCGTATATCGATGCATTGCACTCTTTTTGTTTATAAAGCCCTCGTGCATAAACTTCCACCATAACTTACCTCATTGTTAACCTTCAGACGAATACATTTCCAGACCTGGACTAAGGGATGGCTAACCCTGGAGATCCCTTCAATCTCCACCATAACTTACCTCATTGTTAACCTTCAGACGAATACATTTCCAGACCTGGACTAAGGGATGGCTAACCCTGGAGATCCCTTCAATCTCCACCATAACTTACCTCATTGTTAACCTTCAGACGAATACATTTCCAGACCTGGACTAAGGGATGGCTAACCCTGGAGATCCCTTCAATCTCCACCAAGTTAGGTAAATCTACTTTTAGTTTTTTGTCACCTCTCATGTGAAATGATCTCAAAACTCCTTAAACTTGGTGCCTCTGCGGAAGGTGTTCCCAAACATTTTTGGCCCACAACCTCATTTTGAAATCAGAAAATTCTCACGACCCCAACCATGTGAAAAAGATGATGTAATTAACAGCCAGTGTTTACCTTTTTATTTGGGGCTATGGCAGTCAATTAAAAAACACTATTACTGATTTTCTTCTCAACTTACCATCACATACTTTGAATGTGGGGCTATGACAATCGATTGCAAATTAGTCTGACATAATGTCTCTTCACCACGTTACTCAGGGGCGTTGTCAACAGTGCGCACCTCATCTCTGCTGTAACATCCAAACAGGATTGATATTTGGTTTTATTGCAGGTAAAAGCGCTGAATCCAGCTTTAATCGTGCTTTCAAAACCACTGGAAACTCTGAAAAAGGCGAGGTCAAATCATAAGGTCAGTGATCTTCATGTCGGAAATTCTGAGCTCTAGAAAGAGGCCCAGAGTTCTTGAGTTGGATTACCATTCAAAAATATTTTTGAGCTCGTTTTTTTCCTGAGTTGCCAGTTGTCTTGTATGCGCTGAAGTCGAACGCCGGAGATTTCCGAGTCCACAGTTGTTTTGAACGTGGCATTAATGCTCAGAGGCAGTGTAGGTTATTCCCATTGAGTCAGGAGACAAAATTAATCAGTAGTGTGAATGCATTCGTGAATCCCTGTGAATGCATTCGGTCACATGACAGCTCGATCAGCTATTCGATTTCACTTACCGGCATGTCAACTGAGCCAGGACCTCATTCAAACAGATTGGGAAGTAGGCCCCAAAGTACTCTTCCAAGCGTTGGAGGTGAGCAGCCATCACTCATGTGGGAAACTTACCGACTGATGCTGTTTGCTATTAGAAACATGCACAGCTGAGGGAAAGCATTCTACTCATCTACATTTACATTTAAGTCATTTAGCAGACGCTCTTATCCAGAGCGACTTACAAATTGGTGCTTTCACCTTATGACATCCAGTGGAACAGCCACTTTACAATAGTGCATCTAGGTCTTTTAAGGGGGGTGAGAAGGATTACTTTATCCTATCCTAGGTATTCCTTAAAGAGGTGGGGTTTCAGGTGTCTCCGGAAGGTGGTGTTTGACTCCGCTGTCCTGGCGTCGTGAGGGAGTTTGTTCCACCATTGGGGGGCCAGAGCAGCGAACAGTTTTGACTGGGCTGAGCGGGAACTGTACTTCCTCAGTGGTAGGGAGGCGAGCAGGCCAGAGGTGGATGAACGCAGTGCCCTTGTTTGGGTGTAGGGCCTGATCAGAGCCTGGAGGTACTGAGGTGCCGTTCCCCTCACAGCTCCGTAGGCAAGCACCATGGTCTTGTAGCGGATGCGAGCTTCAACTGGAAGCCAGTGGAGAGAGCGGAGGAGCGGGGTGACGTGAGAGAACTTGGGAAGGTTGAACATCAGACGGGCTGCGGCGTTCTGGATGAGTTGTAGGGGTTTAATGGCACAGGCAGGGAGCCCAGCCAACAGCGAGTTGCAGTAATCCAGACGGGAGATGACAAGTGCCTGGATTAGGACCTGCGCCGCTTCCTGTGTGAGGCAGGGTCGTACTCTGCGGATGTTGTAGAGCATGAACCTACAGGAACGGGCCACCGCCTTGATGTTAGTTGAGAACGACAGGGTGTTGTCCAGGATCACGCCAAGGTTCTTAGCGCTCTGGGAGGAGGACACGATGGAGTTGTCAACCGTGATGGCGAGATCATGGAACGGGCAGTCCTTCCCGGGAGGAAGAGCAGCTCCGTCTTGCCGAGGTTCAGCTTGAGGTGGTGATCCGTCATCCACACTGATATGTCTGCCAGACATGCAGAGATGCGATTCGCCACCTGGTCATCGGAGGGGAAAGGAGAAGATTAATTGTGTGTCGTCTGCATAGCAATGATAGGAGAGACCATGTGAGGTTATGACAGAGCCAAGTGACTTGGTGTATAGCGAGAATAGGAGAGGGCCTAGAACTGAGCCCTGGGGACACCAGTGGTGAGAGCGCGTGGTGAGGAGACAGATTCTCGCCACGCCACCTGGTAGGAGCGACCTGTCAGGTAGGACGCAATCCAAGCATGGGCCGCGCCGAGATGCCCAACTCGGAGAGGGTGGAGAGGAGGATCTGATGGTTCACAGTATCGAAGGCAGCCGATAGGTCTAGAAGGATGAGAGCAGAGGAGAGAGAGTTAGCTTTAGCAGTGCGGAGTGCCTCCGTGATACAGAGAAGAGCAGTCTCAGTTGAATGACTAGTCTTGAAACCTGACTGATTTGGATCAAGAAGGTCATTCTGAGAGAGATAGCGGGAGAGCTGGCCAAGGACGGCACGTTCAAGAGTTTTGGAGAGAAAAGAAAGAAGGGATACTGGTCTGTAGTTGTTGACATCGGAGGGATCGAGTGTAGGTTTTTTCAGAAGGGGTGCAACTCTCGCTCTCTTGAAGACGGAAGGGACGTAGCCAGCGGTCAGGGATGAGTTGATGAGCGAGGTGAGGTAAGGGAGAAGGTCACCGGAGATGGTCTGGAGAAGAGAGGAGGGGATAGGGTCAAGCGGGCAGGTTGTTGGGCGGTCGGCCGTCACAAGACGCGAGATGTCATCTGGAGAGAGAGGGAGAAAGAGGTCAGAGCACAGGGTAGGGCAGTGTGAGCAGAACCAGCGGTGTCGTTTGACTTAGCAAACGAGGATCGGATGTCGTCGACCTTCTTTTCAAAATGGTTGACGAAGTCATCTGCAGAGAGGGAGGAGGGGGAGGGGGAGGAGGATTCAAGAGGGAGGAGAAGGTGGCAAAGAGCTTCCTAGGGTTAGAGGCAGATGCTTGGAATTTAGAGTGGTAGAAAGTGGCTTTAGCAGCAGAGACAGAGGAGGAAAATGTAGAGAGGAGGGAGTGAAAGGATGCCAGGTCCGCAGGGAGGCGAGTTTTCCTCCATTTCCGCTCGGCTGCCCGGAGCCCTGTTCTCCATCTGTAGAGTGCTTTTGTATTTCCCCTGCAATTTTTTACAACACTGCCCCTCGATAACCAACTAGCTTTGGTATGAAATAGAACATTGTCATGCTCTGATCCCATATCTCCACAGTTTTGCTAACAGGCGTGCGTGCAGTGGATGTGGTTTGATGTAGTTTACAATCGAAGTTACCTGCTGCAGTATGTTCTGTTCTGTGCTCAGCTCTTTTGCCACCAGTTGCTCTCGGTGTATCGTACAATTCATCCATCTGGCAGAGGGAGAAACATTCATAACTCCAGAGGCCTGCCCTCTGTCCCGCCATAGATGGAGCACCATCTATGCAAAAGCCCACCATTCCAGGTGAAGCTGGTTAAGAGAATGCCAAGAGTGTGCAAAGTTGTCATCAAGGCAAAGGTTGGCTATTCTAAGAATCTCAAATATAAAATATAGTTTGATTTGTTTAACACATGATTCCATATGTGTTATTTCATAGTTGTGATGTCTTCACTATTATTCTATAATGTAGAAAATGGTAAAAATAAAGAAGAACCGTTGAATGAGTAGGTGTTCTAAACCTTTTGACTGGTAGTCTATATACTGAACAAAAAAAGAAATGCAACATGCAACAATGTCAAAAAGTTTACAGGGTACAGTTAATAGAAGGAAATCAGTCAGTTGAAATAAATTCATTAGGCCCTAATCTATGGATTTCACATGACGGGGCAGGGGCACAGCCATCCACTTGGGAGCCCGGTCCACCCAATCAGAATACGTTTTCCCCCAGAAAATATATTTTTTACAGACAGAAATACTCCTCAGCACCCCCGTCCTCCTCAGACGATCCCGCAGGTGAATTAGCCGGATGTGGCTGTCCTGGGCTGGCGTGGTTACATGCGGTTTGTGAGGCCGGTTGGACGTACTGCCAAATTCTCTAAAATGACATTGGAGGCGACTTATGGTAGAGAAATGTACATTAATTTTATTGTCCCCAAGCACAAGGTGCACCTGTGTAATTATCATGCTGTTTAATCAGCTTCTTGATATGCCACACCTGTCAGGTGGATGCATTATCTTAGCAAAGGAGAAATGCTCACTAACAGGGATGTAAACATATTTTCTTTTGAGAAATAAGCTTTTTGTGGATGTGGAACATTTCTGGGATCTTCTATTTCAGCTCATGAAACATGGGACCAACACTTTGCATGTTGCGTTTATATATTTTTTCAGTATAGATACACTATCGTTCAAAAGTTTGAAGTCACTTAGAAAAGTCCTTGTTTTTGAAAGAAAAGCACATTTTTTGTCCATTAAAATAACATCAAATTGATCAGAAATTCAGTGTAGACATTGTTAATGTTGTAAATGACTATTGTAGCTGGAGGATTTGTTTTATGGAATATCTACATACAGTTGAAGTCAGATGTTTACATACACTTAGGTTGGAGTCATTAAAACTTATTTTCCAACTACTCCACAAATTCCTTGTTAACAAACTATAGTTTTGGCAAGTCAGATAGGACATCTACTTTGTGCATGAAACAAGTAATTTATCCAACAAGTGTTTACAGACAGATTATTTCACTTATTATTCACTGTATCAAATTTTCAGTGGGTCAGAAGTTTATATACACTAAATTGACTGTGCCTTTAAACAGCTTGGAAAATTCCAGAAAATTATGTCATGGCTTTAAAAGCTTCTGATTGGCTAATTGACATCATGTGAGTCAATTGGAGGTGTACATGTGGATGTATTTCAAGGCCTACCTTCAAACTCAGTGCCTCTTTGCTTGACATCATGGGAAAATCAAAAGAAATCAGCCAAGACCACAGAAAATAAATTGTAGACCTCCACAAGTCTGTTTCATCCTGGGAGCAATTTCCAAATGCCTGAAGGTACCACGTTCATCTGTACAAACAGTAGTATGCAAGTATAAACACCATGGGACCACGTAGCCATCATATCGTTCAGGAAGGAGACACGTTCTGTCTCCTAGAGATGAACGTACTTAGGTGCGAAAAGTGCAAATCAATCCCAGAACAACCTTGTGAAGATGCTGGAAGAAACAGGTACAAAAGTATCTATATCCACAGTAAAAACGAGTCCTATATCGACCAAACCTGAAAGGCCGCTCAGCAAGGAAGAAGCCACTGTTCCAAAACCGCCATAAAAAAAAACAGACTACGGTTTGCAACTGCACATGGGGCAAAGGTCGTACTTTTTGGAGAAATGTCCTCTGGTGCACTTCACAAAATACATGGCATCATGAGGTGGGAAATTGTGTGGTTATATTGAAGCAACATCTCAAGACATCAGTCAGGAAGTCAGGTATTGGAGTGGCCATCACAAAGCCCTGACCTCAATCCTATAGAACATTTGTGGGTAGAACTGAAAAAGCATGTGCGAGCAAGGAGGCTTCCAAACCTGACTCCGTTACACCAGCTCTGTCAGGAGGAATGGGCCAAAATTCACCCAACGTATTGTGGGAAGCTTGTGGAAGGCTACCCGAAATGTTTAACCCGAGTTAAACAATTTAAAGGTAATGCTACCAAATACAAATTGAGTGTATGTAAACTTCTGTCCCACTGGGAATGTGTTGAAAGCGTAGAAGGCCAGCATCCCGGAGTCGCCTCTTCACTGTTGACGTTGTGACAGGTGTTTTGCTGGTTCTATTTAATGAAGTTGCCAGTTGAGGACTTGCGTGGCGTCTGTTTATCACACTGGACACTCTAATGTACTTGTCTTCTTGCTCAGTTGTGTACCGGGGCCTCCCACTCCTCTTTCTATTCTGGTTAGGGCCAGTTTGCACTGTTCTGTGACGGGAGTATTACACAGCGTTGTATGAGATCTTCAGTTTCTTGGCAATTTCTCACATGGAATAGCCTTAATTTCTCAGAACAAGAATAGACTGACAAGTTTCAGAAGAATGTGCTTTGTTTCTGGACATTTTGAGCCTGTAATCAAACCCACAAATGCTGATGCTCCAGATGCTCAACTAGTCTAAAGAAAGCCAGTTGTATTGCTTCTGTAATCAGCACAACAGTTTTCAGCGGTGCTAACATAATTGCAATAGGGTTTTCTAATGATCAATTAACCTTTTAAAATGATTAACTTAGATTAGCTAACACAATGTGCCATTGGAACACAGGACTGATGGTTGCTGATAATGGGCCTCTGTACGCCTTTGTAGATATTTCATTAAAAAAAATATGCCGTTTCCTGCTACAATAATCATTTACAACATTAACAATGTCTACACTGTATTTCTGATCAATTTGATGTTATTTTAATAGACAAATTTGCTTTTCGTTAAAAAACAAGGACATTTCTAAGTGACTCAACTTTTGAACGGTAGTGTATATATAGAGTAATTGTTGTTGATGTTTTCATGCAGGGCTTATCTGCAAAATAGATCGTGGTCTCAGCATGACTCCTTGGCTATAGCAAATTAAAAAATCTCAGGGAATTTCCACTGATAAATCTCTTTGATATAGGCTAGTAGTTACTCAGGCTATTGTGCGTTCTGCTTCCAACCGACAGTTTGAACGATGAATATCACTTTCAGCTGAAATAAAAAAACGTTTGTCTTTTCTTCACAGATGGGACTTTCCACACCTGATTTACTAGGTAATTATGTGGGGGGACCTTGAACATGTTAAATACCCCCCTTTCAATGTTCTATTTCAAAGCCCTTTCATGGATCAAATGATATGGTGATGAGTCAATTGAACCCTTGTCACATCGGAAGAGTTCAGCTTCTAAAACAGAATGTTTGATAGGAAGCTCAAAAACAGGTGAGTGACATGAGAGACAGACAGAGAGATATAGACAGAGCCAAGGGGAAGTAGGGGTGCTGTGGGTGCTGCAGCCCCCCGATAGATCAAAACAATATATTCAGTATATATTTGAACATTTAAAATATGATTTTAAATATATTTTTCCACCGAACTAATGCACTGGGCCTTTAATCGTCCTGTAAAAGTCAACAGCAAATTCTCAATCTCGCTCTCCCTCCTTCCTTCCTCACACATCATTGATCTGGGTGGCTTGGAGAAAGCCCCATGGAAACTAGCTCTCACCTAATATTGTCCATTCAGTGATTTACACAAGGAGGGGAGGAAAAAAATATAATATAGTGGTCCTGTGTGGGTGGGCAAGAGGACAGAACTAAAAGCCTAGCAGTCTTTGAAGATGTGTCCTTCGTGACGGCCCTCCACTCTGAACACTGAGTGCTTGTTGTTTCAGTAAACAGAGGAAAGGGTCAGAGGAGCATCCAAAACAAGCCCGACAGCAACCACGGCCCACCCAACACGCATGCTTTGGAACCAGGCCGGACCACTCACCTCAACACACAGGCAGGCCCATGACAAATATATATATATTTTTTACTATAGCTTTCATATGGCTGGTTTCTCAATCAGAGGAATGTGCCGAGCTTGTCAGTTTGATACACCAGAATAAACATTCTAATATATACATTCTCTGACGTATGTATTTCTGTGACATAATTACCACCTTGTCCCTCAACTTTAGTTCTTGTGAACATCAACGATTTTCACCGCGTTTCAAGGCCTAATTATTTCTCCCCGAAGTAATATCACTTCTCTCCTCGACGCAGATCTTTGAAACTCAGAGTATAATTCCTACCCTTCATCTCCTCTTAACAGGATGCTGTGGTGAACTGTCAGCAAGCAGGCGGGGAGAGGGAAAGACAGAGGCAGAGAGGACCCCAAATTACAGGAAGAGAGATGGAAAGACAAAAAGGGAGAGAACGTGAGTGCGCACACAAGAGAGAACAGAGCGCACTTTACTCCACTCACATATGGCGGGGCTTTGTTTTTGTAGCCCTGCAAAAATAAACACAGGAGAGGCTACAGCTGGGGGGAGAGGAGAGGGGCCAGTGAGCCGCTTGCTTACCGAGCCCCCTGTTCACTAAACAATGGATCAGATGAAGCAGCCCTCTTTGGCAGTGCTAGACACGGCCCAGAAATGCCTTTCTTCTCTACGATTAGATCTCCCTACTCCAAATATTTACTCTACGGAAACGCACAATTTTCCATTGCATTTGTTCTGTTTGAAAGGAGACCTCCCTCGCTATCGGTCTCACCTTTTACAGTTTGACATGAGGGGGTTCAGTGTGAAGATGCATCTCTTGTCCAGAGAAACATGACGACTCTGACCTTATTTTACAAATCTATCATAGAACCACACATTTACTATTTCAGTCATTCCATCTAGGTGTGGAGAATGAGGTTTCAAGGAGATCGGAGTTCATTTTAGTTGTCTCACCAGTGGATCATTAATATTCGGGCAGGGGACTTAAACTTTTTTAGGAACCAGAGACTAAACAGGAGGATTATTCCTGTGTGTGTGTATCCAGTCTACCTCTTTTATGATGGAGAACAATAAGGAGAGGAAGGGCCCAGGAGCTAGTAAATTACACTGTTACAGCTAACAGGTCTCCTAGGAAACCAAGACAGGAATGGTTGCCCAATTGTACGTAATTTCCTAATGAAATGAGGGGAATTTTTTCTTCATTTTTCATTCAGAGACCTCCTCGGAGCGTTACCGTAACAACTGTGGGATATTCCCCCAACGTGATGGAGTTGTTTGCTTGCTGAGTCACCTATCTTGGGGAAGCAGGTAGCCTAGTGGTTGGAGCGTTGGGCCAGTAGCTGAAAGGTTGCTAGATCGAATCCCCAAGCTGACAAGGTAAAAATCTGTTGTTCTGCCCCTTAACAGTTAACCCACTGTTTCTAGGCCATCATTGTAAATAAGAATATGCGCTTAACTGACTTGCCTAGTTAAATGAAGGAAACATTTTTTAAATTGCTCCATAGGCCTTAATGAGACGTATATACACTCACTACATGGCCTCTTATTTACTGTATGCCGATGAATACCTGTGTACTGAACATAAACTCAGCAAAAAATGAAACGTCCTCTCACTGTCAACTGCATTTATTTTCAGCAAACTTAACATGTGTAAATATTTGTATGAACATAAGATTCAACAACAGACAAACTGAACAAGTTCCACAGACATGTGACTATGGAATAAAGTGTCCCTGAACAAAAGGAGGGGGGGTCAAAATCAAAAGTAACAGTCAGTATCTGGTGTGGACACCAGCTGCATTAAGTACTGCAGTGCACCTCCTCATGGACTGCACCAGATTTGCACTTTTCCACCAAGGCACCTGCAAGTTCCCGGACATTTCTGGGGGGGAATGGCCCTAACCCTCACCCTTCAATCCAACAGGTCCCAGACGTGCTCAATGGGATTGAGATCCGGGCTCCTCGCTGGCCATGGCAGAACACTGACATTACTGTCTTACAGGAAATCACACACAGAACGAGCAGTATGGCTGGAGGGTCATGTCAGGATGAACCTGCAGGAAGGGTACCACATGAGGGAGGAGGCTGTTTTCCCTGTAACGCACAGCGTTGAGATTGCCTGCAATGACAACAAGCTCAGTCCGATGACGCTGTGACACACCGCCCCAGACCATGATGGACCCTCCACCTCCAAATCGATCCCGCTCCAGAGTACAGGCCTCGGTGTAACTCATTCCTTCAACGATAAACGCAAATCCGACCAACACCCCTGGTGAGACAAAACCGCGACTCGTCAGTGAAGAGCACTTTTTGCCAGTCCTGTCTGGTCCAGTGACGGTGGGTTTGTGCCCATAGGCGACGTTGCCGGTGATGTCTGGTGAGGACCTGCCTTACAACAGGCCTACAAGCCCTCAGTCCAGCCTCTCTCAGCCTATTGCAGACAGTCTGAGCACTGATGGTTGGATTGTGTGTTCCTGGTGTAACTCGGCAGTTGTTGTTGCCATCCTGTACCTGTCCCACACGTGTGATGTTCGGATGTACCGATCCTGTGCAGGTGTTTTTACGTGGTCTGCCACTGCGGGGACGACCAGCAATAATGAGAAGGGAGTAATGGTTGGATGGACAGACGATGAATAGATGGTTTTAGGAATATATATTGTTTTTTTGGGGAGGGGGCTAATAGCAGCTGATGCATTATTTAAATGACTTATACATCCACATGCAAAATACATTAAATGAAACCAATGCTACAGAGGGGCAGAAATACCACATTCTGCCAAGGTTACCATCGCCTTCTTTTCTCAAATTCTTAGTTCCTCATGAAGAGCTGCGAGCTCCAATACTGCAGACGGACAGGTAACTGCCAAAATAAAACAAACACCAACCTCGTGTCTAAATAGGGCGTTGGGCCACCACGAGGTGCCAGACCTGTTTCAATGTACCTTGGCATAGATTCTACAAGCGTCTGGAACTCTATTGGAGAATGCGACACCATTCTTTCACAAGAAATTCCATCATTTGGTGTTTTGTTGATGGTGTTGGAAAACGCTGTCTCTGGCGCTCCTCCAGAATTTGGGTTGAGATCTGGTGACTGACACACACACTCACCCGTTAAACCCCCTATGCTCCTTTGCAACCCCACGTTCAAAGTCACTGAGATCTCTTCTTCTAGCCATGTTAGCCAAAATAATGGGCAACTAGGCATTTCTATACATGACCCTAAGCATGATGGGATATTAATTGCTTAATTAACTCAGGAACTAAACCTGTGTGGAAGCACCTGCTTTCAATATACTTTGCATCCCCCATTTACTCAAGTGTTTCCATCTCTGTAGAAACCTGAGAGGAAAGGCCTCCATTGGCCTTTCTTTCACCAATCACACCATACGCTCTCTGTCTCTCTGCAAGTAAACCCAGCCAGCCAGATGGATGGACAGACACTTGGGTAATTGTGACAGGGAATCCAGAATGTCCTCTCACCGTCCTGACACACAGAGAAAAGACCCTAATAGGGAAGTTAGAAAAAGCCAGCAGTCCATTTTTTGGGTCAAAAGTGATGCCCAAAATGGGGAACAAAATACAGCAAAACAGAGTGAAAAGATGGTAGACACAAGTGGACCCATAATCCAGTGAACACAAACAACTCTTTGACTCTTGTACTCTTTGACTCTTGTCTTTTTAGTCCTCAGTGCCTCTTGCTAAACATGTTCCACCTGTTTATATTTATTGACATCCGTCCAGAGGACAGAACAGCACTCGGTTTGCGTTTCTCACGTCACTGAAGAGCTGGAATCCTTTTAGATAGCTTTTAGACAGGACAACATTGGGAATCATTGGGGCATGATGTACTGTAGAGGTGTCCAATTCTTTACAATCATTTAGTGCATTTCTAAAACCTTTTAAGCCTGACTGTCATTGCACTTGAACGAGACTGAGCAAAGAGCGGAGGGGGAGGTAGATGGGAATCTGTTCGTGGCGTGAGTTTGAGGAGGAAAGAGATATAGAAAGGGCTTTTTTTATTCTCCTCAGTCTCAGATTTGAACAGGCGTGGCAGATGTGTAGCCTGTCTGTGTGCACCTTCTACCACCCAGAAGGGCTACACACACGGCTTTGGCAGCGGAGCTGAGTGTTCTGTTGAGGCACGTATTAGTCTTGTTGTTTATTGGTAGCTATCAGCACTTTCTCATTTCAGCTAAACAAAACACATTAACAGAGCTGCACCCTTAGGGGCTCTGCTTACCTCAGCTGAGAGGTCAAACAGCTGTGTGGCTTTCTCTCTCTCTCACACACCTCTATACAGTAACTATCAGAGATGGTATACAACAGTGGTCCCCAAAATGGTGGGCCACGACCCACAGATTTTACCTCATTAATGCTCTAATGGTGCAGCAGCGGCCTCCACTCTGAGGCCATTAGAAGCAGAGCTGAGCCCAACCACAGCCTGTCATTTTGCAGACTACTGATGCGGGAAGGAGCGCCCCGGGCATGTACCCACCACAGGCCCTGCCCCCAGACAGCCCCTGGCCCACTTCCCATACACACCGTCTATTGAGAAAGAGTATTTAAGAAAACTAGTCCAAGCCTTGCGGAAGACAGAAACACAGACAAAGAGACAGAGACACCTACCTGCCATGTAGGTGGCCAGACATGAGATTCTCAGGCTGGTGGTCACTAATTAGTTGAGCAGGAAACATGGGTTACCACCACTGACACAGTCAGACCATGTCTGGCCCAAGTCAATGGCACATGGCATTAATGTTCTGAATTACAATGTACATTTCCATACATGAGTACGCACACACATGGTTTGTCTACACACACACACACACACACCTATTTATCAATCTATAATTTCAGGATAGGTTACAGTAACCAAAACGATTAAATTTTTCATTTTAAAAAAAGCATAAGAATAATAAAAGTCGAACGCAAAATACATGTCGTCATGTCTCCCCCAAAATCACTTCTTCCACAGGAACTTGTCGTTCCTCTTCCAAAGTGACGTGTTCCCTTTCTCCTCTCCTCCCCCTGTTCCTCCTCTGGCCCTGACGCTAGCACTCTCACACACCCTCTCTACCTCCGACGGGTCCGTCAGTTTGTTGATCCTCTCCTCGTTACCCTCCTCCAAAATGTCCCAGAAGTCTCTGTGGCTGTTCTTTGACCTCTCAGGGGCTGGAGAGAAAAGTGGTGTAATGGGGTGTGTGAGGGGTGTGGTGATGGATCGAGAGGGGGGAGTAGTAGTAGTAGAAGAAGGGCCTGGGACGGATTTTGTCAGGGGCCGAGGGTGGGGTGTGCTGGGCGGTTTGGGAGGCGTTGTAGGGTGACAGGAGGCAGGTGTGGCAGAGTGAGAAGTGGGTGTGAAGACAGCCCGTGAGGTAGGGGTTTTTGGGAAGGCCCTCGAAGGCTCTGAGGAGGCCTTGCTCCTGGGTCGTAGCAGGTCGTCCAGGATAGAGGTGTCTCCTAGCAGCTCTGTGAGGAGGACCTGCTGGCTGGGGGGAGAGGAAGGCTGAGCTCTGTACCGCTGCCTCCCCACAACCTCACTCTTCCTGGGGGAGGACAGCAGGCTGCTCCTCCCTCTCTGAGGGCTGGCTGTGGGCTTAGCCTGGGGATGGCTGAGAGCTGAAGAAGAGGAGGAGGAGGAGGAAACGGGTTGAGCTCTAGAGGCCCCTGGTCCCAGAGGACTACTCCTACTATTGTCCAGGTCTGAGCTGGAGCACTGAGCAGCTCTGGACATTCCACTATTACCACTCTTCTTCTTCCCTCCTCTGGCGTTCCGGACCATCTGCTCCTCAGAAGAGGGAACATCCCTCTGGGGTTCTGGAACGGACCTATGTCGGGTTCTAGGTTCTGCTTGGGGTTCTAGAGCAACTCTCTGGTTCCTTTTGGAGTTGGGTCTGTGTTTGGTTGTAGAGGAGGAAGGGGTTGTCCTGTTAACTTTGGGCTGGGCTGTGTGTGGTTCTGCGAAGTTCTCCCTGATGGTGGAAGCCACCTCAGGGCCCTGGTCAGTGTAGTACTGTCGTAGCTGAGCCAGTCTCTGGGCAGAGGTACTCCTCAGAACCTCCTCAGCAAACTGTCTCAATGAAACAGATCCAAATACACACGCCATCTCCTCCAGCTGCTGCCTACATGGGGAACACACACACAGGATTCGGCTCAGAGAGCGTAGGAAAGTTGCGTGATAACATATTAGAAAATAGGAAAATGTTGGCTTGAAAGTAGGTGAGCTTGATGCTTCATGGATATATATACAAACGTATGTGGACACTCTTTCAAATGAATGGATTTGGCTATTTCAGCCACACCCGTTGCTGACAGGTGTATAAAATCGAGCATGCAGCCATGCAATCTCCATAGACAAACATTGGCAGTAGAATGGCCTTACTGATGAGCTCAGTGACGTTCAACGTAGCACTGTCATAGGATGCCACCTTTCCAACAAGTCAGTTCATCAAATTTCTGCTCTGCTAGAGCTGCTATTGTGACGTGGAAACGTCTAGGAACAACAACGGCTCAGCCGCGAAGTGGTAGGCCACACAAGCTCATAGAAAACTGTTCATCGGGAGCTTCATGTAATGGGTTTCCATGGCTGAGCAGCCACACACAAGCCTAAGATCACCATGCGCAATGCCAAGCGTCGGCTGGAGTGGTGTAAAGCTCGCCGCCATTGGACTCTGGAGCAGTGGAAACACGTTCTCTGGAGTGATGAATCATCCATCCCCATCTGGCAGTCCGACGGACTAATCTGGGTTTGGCGGATGCCAGGAGAAAGCTATCTGCTGTAATGCATACTGTCATCTGTAAAGTTTGGCGGAGGAGGATTAATGGTCTGGGGCTGTTTTTCATGGTTCAGGCTAGGCTCCTTAGTTCCAGTGAAGGGAAATCTTAACACTACAGCATACAATGACATTCTATTCTGTGCTTCCAACTTTGTGGAAGGCCCTTTCCTGTTTCAGCATGAGAATGCCCCAGTGCACAAAGCGAGATCCATACAGAAGTGGTTTGTCAGGGTCAGTGTGGAAGAACTTAATTGGCCTGCACAGAGCCCTGACCTCAACCCCATCGAACACATTTGGGATGAATTGGAGCGCGAACAGCGAGCCAGGCCTAAACGCCCAACATCAGTTCCCGACCTCACGAATGCTCTTGTGGCTGAATGGAAGCAAGTCCCTGCAGCAATGTTCCAACATCTAGTGGAAAGCCTTCCCAGAAGAGTGGAGGCTGTTATAGCAGCAAAGGGGGGACCAACTCCATATTAATGCCCATGATTTTGGAATTAGATGTTCAACGAGCAGGTCCACATATTTTTGGTTATGTTGTGTATATTTAGGATACATTTCTGATCGTCATGGAATGATATAGGGTCCTTTTTCTAAGACAGGCGCAACTGTCTCCAAAAACAACATGGACAAACCATATTCTGTCACAGCCATTAAAACAGGAACTAACCATATTCTGTCACAGCAATTAAAACAGGAACTAACCATATTCTGTCACAGCCATTAAAACAGGAACTAACCATATTCTGTCACAGCCATTAAAACAGGAACTAACCATATTCTGGGAGTCTCAGGTTAACTGTGGTATTGGAGGGGAAAGGCAGTACTGTAGAGCCTGAACACAACTGGCTAATCTTTGGCAAGGTTCTGGGAAATGGTTGAGAGGGTTAGCTCAGAGGTGGTCTCACACACACACACACAAAGGAGAACCCCTTTCTACCAGTTGAGTGCGCTGCACACCATAACGGTGGTTAGATTTGGCTCTCTGCCCTGCCCTACCAGGAATAACTCACCTTCGGATGGTTCCGGGGGTCTCTCCGATAATGACGGTGGTGTGTTGGGTGGGGTGGTGGACGCTCCTGATGGTGTGTGTGACTGGGTGGTCCACACTGGGTCTGTGCACTGCTCCCACCCAACCAACATCATTATTATGGGAAGTATAGAATGGTGGAGTGTGTTCAGGCTGGGTCTGTAAAATACGCACACGCACAGATTTGATCAATTCCTTCTAATCACACTGACAAGGAAGGGACAAGGAAAAGGGGTTAGGGAGTTGATTTGGAATAGGACACTAGACTATCGACTCGTTGGGTGGTTTGGGCTTCACCAGGTAGTGAGTGTGTACCTTCTGTGTGTCCCGGAGTTCATTGGCTGGAAGCTGGGAGAACCTCCTGCGCTCAAACACGTCTCTGAGAGCGGCTCTGCTGATTCGCTCCTCGGCCTTGCTCCCGCCCACCACATGTTGGTTAGAGTGGGTGTAAACCACCTCCCGTACACCACCTACAACACCCACACAAATAGGAGATATAAGTCTGTACTTACAGGCAAATTCTACTCTAACTCTTGGTATAGAATTGGGCCTGTATCCCAGAAGCATGTCAGAGTAGCAGTCCTGATCTCCTCTGAGATGCTTTGTGAATACAAGCCCCTGATGTTTGCTGACACACATGATACGACAGTTGTTGTTTTTTATCCCATTTTGACCTTACCTAACACATTGTCAATCGTTCCACAGGGCGGTCCTTTGGCAGAAGGGACAGTCTGGTTCACTTTTGGGTTTGTAAACGCCCTCGCTCCGTGTTGGTCTGTCTGTGGGCCTCGGCCATGATTGTGGTTCTGTGGGGCTGTAACAGATCGGACTCTTTCGACTGCAGTGTGGTTTTCGTCTGAGGAGGTAAAAGTCTCAATGTCCTCTGCTTGTCTGGTTCTTCTACTCTGGTCTACTGGTCTGTTGCTGGTCTCTCTCTTACTACCACCATCTCTCCCCATCTCCCTCCTTCTCAGGTGTGCTGGGGGTCTCTTAAGCACATGAGTTTGTGCACAAGGTTTGATTAGCTCCTCAATGTCTATGTCCTCAGACTCAGAGTCAAACATCACCTGGTGCATTCTGGAAACTGGAGTTTTAGTGTTAGATCGTTTGCTTCCACTGGAGGGGGGTAAATCATCATCACTGTCCTCCTCCACCCTCCTCTTCCTCCTTATTCCTTGTTTTCGATTTTGTATTTTTCTCCCCATGTCATCACTCTCTCCAGACAGTGTAACAGGATCATGGTCTCGCCCCCTCTGTCCATCCCATCTCCCTCCATTCCTTTCTTCCTCTCTCTCAGAGCCACTGGAGACGTCCCAGTCGTTCTTCAGAGGAGCTGCATCCAAGTGGTTCCCACACTTGGGGGCCAATGTAGGGGTCTGGGGGCCCCCACTCCCTGCGGTGCTGAGGCCCTTTGGTGCCATGGCAGAAGTGTCTTCATCACTGTCCTCTTCAGAATCACTCCTTCCCCCCTCACTCTGGCTATGCTCCCCTGATTCTGACCCTGATCCAGCCCTGACCCCTGACCTCTGGAGCAACCTGGAGAAGCCATGCTGAAGGAGACTGAGTCGGCCAGGAAGGGTAGTGTTTGCCTTCTCCACCTTACTCCTGTCCCCCTGTTCCCCCTCCTCCTCACTGCCACTGCTGAAGTCCAGTACCCCCCTGGTTGTTGCCCTGGGGATCCTCGAGGCCCCTACACTGCCGATCGCCCCTCCATTGCCCAGTTCACAGTGGTCCCTTGCGGAAACCTCCCCAGCCTCCTGCAACACAAGGTCAACAGAGTCTTTATATTTAAAAAAAAAATATATATATATATATATATCAACTATTTTTAAACCCTTGGCCCAAGATTGGTAATTTACAGGTCTTATTATGAGCTTGCTTTTGCTAAGGTGGGAGGGGTGGCAATATCTGAGGTTTGTCGTTAAAAACATTGGCCAATGTGCCAATTTCAGGCAGCGCTGGTGGGGGTATTTAAACTAACTGAAGGCTGGTCTTAGAGGTAACGCGGTTGGTTAAGGCATGGATTTGAACAGCGGAAGAGCAACCTACCCAGCAGTGATGCACAGTTCCCATATGCACATGGAACAAGAGAGAGGCGATTTTGTTTTTGTCCATACACCTCGTATTTAGAAATATAAAAAAAGTCATGTTTTTTTGTTGAATTTGATCAAATGAAATCAAGCATAGCCTCCCCTCCTCTCAATGAAGGCTGCTTCTTTTTTTTGTCCTGACCAAAGCATTCGCTAAGTAGTCAAGACCATTGATAAAGGGTTTGGCTCGGGAGACCGCTTCAAAATAAATCTTCACAATTCCCACTGTGAAAATAGCAAAAAAATGTAGGACAAACAAAAAGACGTATAGCTCTACCGTCAGTGCTAAGATTTACCACTGCGTTAGGTCTGGTAGGAAAGCAGCACTAATGAGATCGACAAAGCTATGGAGTCTTCTGTATGTTGTATTTGGTTGTGACCTGGGGCTGATGGCATCACTAGGCTACAGAACAGGATTGGTCATTCATAAAGAATTTAGCAGTGCTAGGTAATGCAAAGATGCTCGTAACAATAAATCATCCATACATAAATGTGACATGCCATGAGTCATGAATATGAAACAATAGGATACATTGTAGCTTTTATAGCGTGCATGGGAGTTATGCGAGGGCCTTTATGAGTGGGACCACCGACAGCGATACTAATCTTATGGTTTTTGCCAACCAGATGACTCCTCCGTTGTGTGTGTGTGTGTGAATACACCCTGGTGTATTGTCTATGGCTATTAAAGTCTGAACATCCCCCGGTACATACCCAGCCTACTAAAAAGGGACAGTTGTGTTGGGTCTTAGCTGGGAACTGTCACAGTAGATAGAAGCCAAACTATTGGGTAAATAAATACCACACAACAGAACAGACGGCCTTCAGTGTGGTCTGGTCCTGGCATTACAGAGGGATAATTATGTCCATCTGTTGGGACACTATCACAGAGAGAATGTGAAAGAGAGATGGGGGGAGGGGGAAAAGGGGGAGAAAGAGTAAGAAGGGGCCGGTGAAGGAGACAGGAAGACGCACGTGTGAGGAATTGTCTCTTTCACGTGGGAATGGAGGGATGAGAGGGAATGGAGGGATGAGGGGGCCGCCTGGGAAAGGAGAGGGAGTGAGAGATGGGAAAGACGCGCCCGTCACGGGTCCCTGAGAAAGGCAGTTACTCACGCTCTCGCTCTTCCTCTCCTCCTCTTCCCCTGTGTGGGTGCTGGACGTCATTACTCCTACCTCCACTCGTCCCTCCCGCTGAGAGGAACACACGCACACACTTGAGCGTACATAAACAGAAATAGAAATACACACAAACATGTAACACACAGTACCAGGGTTGTCCACACAGGCTGTTTGACTTCTGACCTCCAGTATTCTCCTGGTGAGGCAGGTCCCCTGGGTCTGCAGCCTGAAGAGGTTCTGTATCCCAAACAGCTCCCCCTTCTGGTCGTCGGACCCCTGCACTGCATCAAAGTACCGCCGGGCACTCTCCTTACCCATCACAGAAGACTGTAACTGCTGCAGAGTCACAGACAGGGATGGAGGGAGAGAAGATTAGATGGTTGGTTTCCCCATCTAAATACCAATATCAAATGGGTCGTTCCATTTCAGCAAGCCATTGTTTTGAATTGGTTTCTGTAGTTAAGAACATATCGGATAAGCATTCCTGCAACAGTATTTTTGTTGAAATATAATTTGATCTGAGAAACTAAGCTAATTGATTGTACCCTAATTGGCCATTTCAATGTATAGGATTAATCTAATATTCAATAAATATAGTATCCAACATCCGATTTGGACCAACCCTCTTCTTAAAACCGACTACGGGAGGAATCCAAATAAAATGGTCAAAAGTCACCCACAGAACTCCCAAAGCTCACACCAACATCCAGTATATAATATCAGTTCTCTAAGTAGTATGAAGTTGCGTATTGGAGTATTGTTTATTCATACTATGTAATATATTCTCAGTGAATTTGGTGATGTGTTTTCCCCTTGTTCAGAGAAATTAGCCATTGAAGTAGCTTGCATTTTCCCCCATAAATTAGTGTGAAAGTACCAGCTTTGCCCACAAGATATCGCTATTCCTGCTACTGCCACACCCGTTTATCCATTTCTCTGGTCTCTTGTTTAATAAATGGATCGCAACATTTTCTTTGCAACTTTGGGTAGAAAACGAATAGTTTTTGCTCATGATGAAAATACATTGTGTGGTTATCCTCACAATTCAAGCCAATCCTCCATGAAAGCAATTTAGAAATCCTCAAACACAATAATTGTATGTGCAGACAGCATACTGTGATGAAAGTCTTAGGATGACTGTACCTGTTTGTAGACCTGGCGCAGGTAGATGACCTCCTCCACTGTTCCCAGAGAGATGAGTCTGAACACTGTCACGTCCCTGCACTGGCCTATACGATATGCCCTGAGGAGAGGTCATACACTGTCAAGTCCTTGCACTGGCCTATACGATAAGCCCTGAGGAGAGGTCACATCATGGAAATAAAAAGGAATACAAGAGGGGTCCCCATTCAGGTCAATAAGCCATAAAGGGTGACCTATGGGTCCCACACCAGCAAGGAGATCACTGTTGTTAACACTGGCATTGTGTATACAGACATAGAATATGAGACTGAAAGATTTGGCATGGGTCCCCAGATCCTCAAAAAGTTCTACAGCTGTACCATCGAGAGCATCCTGACTGGTTGCATCATCACCTGGTATGGCAACTGCTCGGCATCTGACCGTAAGGCGCACCAGAGGGTAGTGCGTACGGCCCAGTACATCACTGGGTCCAAGCTTCCTGCCATCCAGTAATAGGCGGTGTCAGAGGAAAGCCCATAAAATTGTCAGAGACTCTAGTCACCCAAGTCATAGACTCTTTTCTCTGCTGCAACACCGCAAGCTGTACCGGAGCGCCAAGTCTAGGACCCCCTCCATTTATTTTGTACACTGCTGCTACTTGATGTTTTATCACTTCACCCCTATCTACATGTACAAATTACCGCAACTAACCTGTACCCCTTGTATATAGCCTCGTTATTGTTAATTATACTTTTTTACTTTAGTTTATTTGGTAAATATTTTCTTAACTCTTCTTGAACTGCGCTGTTGATTAAGGGCTTGTAACTAAGCATTTCATGGTAAGGTCTACACTTGTATTCGGCGCATGTGACAAAGTTTGATTTGATACAACAAATTGGAAAGAACCCTGTAAGGTTCTATGACTATGTACTTCTATGTAAGTACATGGCATGTATGGATATTGCAGCATACCTGTCAATTGCCTGCAGGTCATTGGCAGGGTTCCAGGTGGGATCAAACAGGACCACAATGTTGGCCCCGACAAAGTTCAGGCCCAGACCCCCTGCCCTGGGGGGAGAAACAGACAAGCGAACCTACAGTCAGTGGTTCATTCATTTCAAACATAGCTGTGTCCCAACTGGCACGCTATTCCCTATATAGTGCACTACTTTTGAGCAGGGCCGTGCACTATGTAGGGAATAGGGTGCCATTTGGGGGACACACATCCAACACAATCATATTGCTGTGCTCTATTAAAGCAGAGCTATGAGGGTTGGTGGGAGTGGCACTGACATGGTGGAGACCAGGCAGAGGTTGATGTCAGGGCAGCTGTTGAACTCTTTGACGATCTTCAGCCTCTCTCTGGGCTTGGTGTTGCCATCCAATCTGCTATACTCCAGCCCATCTGCCATGCAGTAGCTCTCCAGCACGTCCAGCAGCTGAAGGGTTAACACAGCATATTGAGAACACTTCCTTTTGGTGACGTGGCGTGTTACCAAATCAAATTTATTTATATAGCCCTTCGTACATCAGCTGATATCTCAAAATGCTGTACAGAAACCCAGCCTAAAACCCCAAACAGCAAGCAACGCAGGTGTAGAAGCACGGTGGCTAGGAAAAACTCCCTAGAAAGGCCAAAACCTAGGAAGAAAACTAGAGAGGAACCAGGCTGTGAGGGGTGGCCAGTCCTCTTCTGGCTGTGCCGGGTGGAGATTATAATACGGCCAAGATGTTCAAATGTTCATAAATGACCACAAGTATACAGGGCATTGGAAAAGTATTCAGACCCCTTCCCTTTTCCACAGTTTGTTACATTACAGCCTTATTCTATGATAGATTAAATAAAACATGTTCCTCATCAATCTACACACAATATCCCATAATGACAAAGTGAAAACGGCTTTTAGAAATGTTTGCAAAATGTATTAAAAATAAAAAACAAATACCATATTTACATAAGTATTCAGACCCTTTGCTATGACACTCGAAATTGAGCTCAGGTGCATCCTGTTTCCATTGATCATCCTTGAGATGTTTCTACAACTTGATTGGAGTCCACCTGTGGTAAATTCATTGATTGGATGTGATTTGGAAAGGCACACACCTGTCTATATAAAAGGTACCACAATTGACAGTGCATGTCAGAGCAAAAATCAAACCATGAGGTCGAAAGAATTGTCAGATCTGGAGAAGGGTACCAAAACATTTCTGCAGCATTGAAGGCCCCCAAGAACACAGTGGCCTCCATCATTGTTAAATGGAAGAAGTTTAGAACCACCAAGACTCTTCCTAAAGCTGGCCGACCAGCCAAACTGAGCAATCGGGGGAGAAGGGCCTCGGTCTGGGAGGTGACCAAGAACCCGATGGTCACTGACAGTGCTCCAGAGTTCTTCTGTGGAGATGGGAGAACCTTCCAGAATGACAACAATCTCTGCAGCACTCCACCAATCAGGACTTTATGGTAGAGTGGCCAGACGAAGCCACTCCTCACTAAAAGGTACAGGACAGCCCACTTGGAGTTTGCCAAAAGGCACCTAAAGGACTCTCAGACCATAAGAAACAAGATTCTCTGGTCTGATGAAACCAAGATTGAGCTTTTTGGCCTGAATGCCAAGCATCACATCTGGATGAAACCTGGCACCATCCCTACAGAGAAGCATAGTGGTGTGGTGGCAACATCATGCTATGGAAATGTTTTCCAGTGGCAGGGACTAGGAGACTAGAAAGGATCAAGGCAAAGATGAACGAAGCGAAGTACAGACTGGGGCGAAGGTTCACCTTCCAACAGGACAACAACCCTAAGCACACAGCCAAAACAATGCGGAAGCGGCTTTGGGACAAGTTTCTGAATGTCCTTGAGTGGTCCAGACAGAGCCAGGACTTGAACCCGATCAAACATCTCTGGACAGACCTGAAAATAGCTATGCAGCGACGCTTCCCATCCAACCTGACAGAGCATGAGAGGATCTGCAGAGAAGAAATGGGAGAAACTGCCCAAATACAGGTGTGCCAATCTTATAGCGTCATACCCAAGAAGAATCGAGGCTATAATCACTGCCAAAGGTGCTTCAACAAAGTAAAAGGCAATTCACTTATTTTTTACTATTTTCTACATCGTTTAATCAGTTTGATATCAGTTTCTTATTTTTAATATATTTGCAAAAAAAAATATCTAAACCTGTTTTTGCTTTGTCATTATTGGTTAATTAATGCGTGTATATTTATGAAGGAAAAAAAACTACTTAATTTTAGAATAAGGCTAAAACGTAACAAAATGTGGAAAAAGTAATTGGGTCTGAATACTTTGATTGCACTGTACGCTTAAAGGGATAGTTTCCTCATCGTGTAAGCAGTCTATGGACAAAGTAAGGAAGACAGCAATCAATGCTTTGGTTGTGTCTGAACTAGAGCTCTGACACCATCTAAAGCCCAGTACATGATCTCACCATTATCTACCACAGCCATTTTCCTACACACACACTAACACCCCTACAGATCCCCCAACTCTCACACATGACATCTACAGTACATACACACAAACACAGAGAGACACACACATACAAACAGTTAGACACAAATGACAGAATCCCTGTGGCTACCAAACACAATTAACACACGTTTTACCTTAGTGGAGAGGGAAAATAATAGCACTTTGTCTTTTCTCTGCATGTAATGTTTCAACAACCTCTGGAGAACCTATGACAGGGTGTAGAGGAAGAGGGATATCAACCAAGGATCCAAATGAGACATACTTCTCTTAAAAACCTAATACTATATGTAAACATATGAGCCTACCTAACTACCTTTGCCATTGACCAACCTACCTTCATCTTTCCGCTGTACATGGGGTCTGACATGGCCTCAAATGCTGCCTGCTTGCATTTCTCTGTGAAGTCAGGAAACTTCTGGAACACCGTCTCACAGATCTCATTCACATACTGCTCCTGAGAGAGCACAGTATGTCCACATGTTAAACCAAACAGAACTTGTCACGTTCAGTAAAATAATAACCAGGACTTCACTCCTGAGAGCGTACCTGCTTTTTGCTGGTGTTCCACTTGGCTTGCAGTAAAGCCACGTGGTTGGCCACCTTCCTGAGAATGGCCAAGTAACTGAAGTACAGGTCTGTCACACGCACACCCCGAGCATTCACCTGTAGTGTACAAGAGACCAAACATTTACATCACCTCCCAGGGAAGGCCTATCACAATAAAGTCAACATTACTGACAACATTGTGACCATTGCTTAGTCTAGGTGACCTATCAAGACCAAACAATGATTCAAACCTTGACTGATGTTCACTGAACTAAAGAGTGCAAAACGGTTAATAACAGATTTCTTCATAGTGGGTCAAATAGAGGTTATAACACAACTGTTCCTGTCATAAGCCGACCTTGTAGCAGCACTTCCTGCGGGAGTGTCCACTGTGACAGTCACACTTCTCTGAGGAGCGCAAGAGCAGGGTGACGTCCTCCGTGTCCAGTACCGCCTGGTACACAGTCTGCTGGAATGACGTCAGCGAACAGTACACCACCTGGCCATAGATGGAGGAGCCATTCACTTAGTGAGATGTTTGAAACCACCTGCTAGACCAGGGATATTCGCATTCAAGGCCAGAGAATTCATTCAATTAGGGTTGTAAAATTCCGGTAACTTTCCCAAAATTCCCAGGTTTTCCATGAATCAATTGTTGGAAAATTCCTGAAATCAGGAGAGAATAAGCAGGAATACTCCCAACTAGGATTTCTGGAAAAGTTACCAGAATTGCACAACCCTAATTCATGAACATGAACCCTGTGTGGAAGTCTCCACTCACCCTGTCGTCTTTTTTGGGCAGCTGCTCTCTGATAAGAGCCTTGGTCCTCCGGAGAAACCAATGGGAGAGCTTCGCAGCCAGGGCCCGGACCGCCCTCCTGCCCGTCGCTAGGGCCCGCTTAGTTACGCTGTGCTTCTGCCCCAGTTCGATGGGGTCCGAAAACATATTCTTGAAGTTACCCAGGCTGCCAAGGCAACGAGGGATGGCCCTGAAGTACACAAAGGAAGAAGGTCAATCCCAAGAGAAAGAGTGGTTTAGAAGGAAATGGTGTGCACTGGGTATTGGGATGTTTTTTGGGGTAACCTCTGGACTAATCATTGCACTAATACGTGTCTAATAAAGGGTAATCAGTCGTACTGTAGCAGCAGTGATAGAAACAGTAGTAGTAGTTATATTGCCAGTGTAGACCCACCAGTCCATGACACACCAGAGCTCATCCAGGTTGTTCTGCAGGATTGTGCCAGTGAGGCCCACTCTGACCGGACACCTCAGATCCTTCATTGCCCCAGTGATCTGGGAGTTGGGGTTCTTGATCTTGTGGGCCTCGTCCACTATCACAGCAGACCAGTCAATGCTGGAATTGAAGACCGGCCACACAGTCAAAATGCGTGGCAGGCTTATAGTTGGAGTTTCACGGTAGGATTAGGAAACGGGTCTACTATGGTTTTAGGCTACACACGCCAACACACCTAATTATCTTAGCTAACGTTACCTGTTAAACTGCTCCAGATAGAGGCGTAGGGTCTCGTAGGTGGTGAGGGCGATCTCAGAGCGTCCCCTCCGGATGCGAGCCAGCTCCTCCTCTTTCCTCAGACCGTGGACTACAACGGTCAGGAAGTGACCCCACGTCTCCAGCTCCTCTTTCCAGTTGTACAGCACCGACAGAGGGGCCACAATCAAGAACACCTGGGCACAATCATGGATAATATAACAACACCTACACAGGACCCTAACAGAGAGCATGGGCATGCACATGTGGGTTTTAACATTTTTGTAACTATCAGTCAGTTTTCAGCCACAAAGAGTGCTACCCTTGTGGGAAATCTATAGCTCAATATCTACCTTTCGGGGTTTGCTTCGCTGTGTGGGGATCTGAGTGAGAAGAAACTGAGGCCTGTTGTTCTCAATGTCTTCCCATGTCCCTGTTTTACCCAGCACAGCAGCCAGGAAACCAATGACCTGTTAACAGACACACACGTCAGTCATGAACAGCAGGTCTTTCTTCACATGATAACTCCAATAGTGCTAATACTCTAGCTACATACCGTCAACAATCAGGTTTCTGCAGAGACAGTCTAGTTTTTACCTGAATGGTCTTGCCCAGGCCCATGTCATCTCCCAGGATACATCCTCTGGACTGGGCATAGTTGTCATAGATGAACTGGATCCCTTCCTTCTGGTAGTACCTCAGGTACCTGTTGACGGCATCTGATTAAGGCCCCATTCGTACAGCAAAAACAACCTGGGAAGCCCAGCAAAATCCCAGCTTCCTAGTTAACAGCTCACGTACCTGTTGATGGTGTATGGGACTGCCACACCACTCGGTGACAACACCAAGGGCTCTGATGGCCCGGGAGGTGTCTGGCTGCAGAGGAATAGAGGCTTCTCCTGGGCAGACACTACACTGGTGGACGACTGGTTTGTGTCTGGTCTCTGGAGTTTACAGACTGGAAAGACTGCCTCCTCTTCTTCATCTTCATCATGTTGATCTGTGAACTTCACCAGTGCCATGTCCTCACCATGAGAAGTGGAAGGGAGTTTCTGGATTGTCCCCTCTCGTAGTAGGGTGCCATCTCTGAGGCTGGGAGCGAGGCATCTGTCGCCCTCATGCCACACTGTTTATGGGAGGGAGGGAAAATCATGGCTTGGTTAGTTATGTCAGGTTAGCTATATAAATACCTAGACAGCAAGCAGCGTTAGGGAGTAGTGAACTACATGTAATTTAACTACATTTTGCAGTCGTTATGGGAGGGAGAGAGTAGTTAACTAATTACTTGTTTTGCCATGTAGCGGTGTAGCTAACTACTGGAACTACATACAACTTTCTTTGAAAAACTAAATGAAAAGAATTGGTGAAGTTGGCAAGAATGTACTTTATTTTCGGCATCAGACCTGCTGAATGCTCACTTGAAACAGTTTTTGTTTTTAATAGGCTAAATTACCAGTGGTGACCTTCAGGGCAGGTTGAGCCCCACCCGTTAAGCTAAAAATATATATATTTTGTGTTGCCTGTTTTGCATGTGATTCTGGCATTAATACGTGTCACATATCAGTTTGCAAACAATGTAAACAAAAATATATATAATATTGAGTTAATAAAGCCGCATACAGTTGAGTAAGGCAGCTCCAAAATACAGGTGTTTCAGCCTAGCCCAGTGCTTTCTGGGGTGGTGGGGCAGGCAGCAGAAAATACAGAGCGTAGAGGTTGGTAATGTTCTCTAGTTACACCGTGAATGGCTCCGTGTTCTGTCACTCATGGGGACACTACGTCGCCGCAAACTCTACGGGGAGAGTTGGACATTCAAGCTCCTTGGGTGCTGCCATAGAGTTACATTAGAAGTGCCCATCAAAGAAGGCTCAAGATCATTGGCCACAGATATAGCATAATTTGACATAATTTTATCTACCGTAGCTTTGATTGGACTGCACATGTCAACATTATACCTTTGATCTTAGCTAACAAGCAAGACAAGCAGTCATCATGAATCACGTTGACAATCTACGGGCAAATCCTTTTCAATCCTTGTCATATGAAGAGAAATATAGCATCGCTAAGGGATTCACTCCGTGGTGCTGAAAAGAAAGCTCTGCTGTTGGGACAGCTTTATGTAGACCCTAAAAGTTTCTGGGACCCGTTTGTCACCGTGATATTCATGTATGTGCTGTGTAGTGGCTTTGCTGGAATCCATCTAAAAACATTTAGGGGAATTTGCCTCACCAGGATTTAACTTAACGTTCCATGCTAAAATCACCACCGTAAAATACACATTATGTTAACATCCAACTCAAGACAATGTGAGTTTAACAGTTAACTTATGCTACTAGCTAGCTAGCTGGCTATGTGACTGTTTTGAGAAACAAACTTTTAAAGCTCAACGAGCTAATTATCTCCCATTAAGCGTCTGCGTAACAAACCTTTTATGTCAGCTGTGGAAGTTGAAGCCATCATCAAAAAGCATTGTGGCAAGCTGTAACTAGCTAAAGCATAAGCAGACAAGCTCACGTTAACTAGTAAGACAAGTCTCTTCACTGTCTGGCACAGACAGTAAAATAGCGTTTAGCTAGTTAGCTAAATTTACACTCGATAACTAAAAGATTTAGTATTTTCACGGGACAGTAATATGTATAGCTAGCTAGCTAGATCTTTGAGACCTATCTTGCCCGTACTTGTCAGCGTCGCTAGCTAGCAAGCGTTCTGCTGTTTATCTAGTTTAAGCATTCGGCGTCGCACTTTCAACAATCACCCTGGCTGCCAAAACACTAATTGTCAATTCAAACGAAACTAATAATAAAACCAAAATATAATTAAATGTGTTCTTTATTTTCCCTGAAATATCTAAAAGTGAACATTTATAATTGCTTCAATATGTTAATATTAATAGAAAGTGCTACCTGTTGTGCAATTTAGGCCCAGCGGAAGGGAACGCTGACGCAACCAAATCAAACCAAGTCTACACTTGTTGTATTCGGAGATTTTTGGCTTATATCCAAGTCTATTGATAGTGAGTGTGTTACTACAAATATTTGGACCAATCCCCTCACAGACCATAGGGCCATTTTACATTGATATCAAAATATTTACCCCTGATGCTAACATTGGTAGAGCATCATACTGGAAGCTAAATAGCTCATTATTAAATAATGATATAGTTAAGTTTGAGGTTAAAGCTTTCACAATTTTGGGAAAGGGCTTGTGAAGAAAAATCTTATTGCAAGAACTGGGAGCTCTTTAAATTTGAGCTGTCCAAATACCTTAGAAAATATGGTAGTAATCTTGCTAAGACCAGAAGAGCTGAGGAGGAAAAGGTGATCATTAAGATAACTTCCCTTTCTCAGAGGTCCCCAGCTGCCCTCTCGGGGGAGGAGAAGATGGAACTAATTGAGTTACAAAATGAACTGGATAATATATATAGATTAAAACCTTTATTAGATCTAGGAAAAAATGGATTGAGAACAGAATTCGACCTATTTCTTTAGACTTGTGAAATATCACTGTACAAATAACACCATCCATAAGTTAAACATTGATGGTGTTATTACAGATGACCAAAAAGTAATCGCTAAATACTGTAACAATTTTTACAGGAAATTGTATAGCTCTACGTACAGTCAGGAATCCACAGATATGTTTTTTGGCTCACTGAATAATGTTAACTCTATCAGTGATATAGAATCTAAACAGTGTGATGAACCCTTCAAAGTTGAAGAGATTATAGAGTCTATCAAACATCTAAAGAACAATAATTCACCAGGTGTTGATGGAATTACATCAGAACTTTACTAATTATTTTCTGAACAAGTAGCTCCCTTCCTATTTTAAGTATTTTTAGAGACTATTAAAAACAATGTTCTCCCTCCTACAATAAGTCAGGGGTTAATAACACTGATACCTAAGCCTAAAATAGAAGTGCTGCTCATCGATAACTGGCGTCCAATTTGTCTTCTTAATTATGACTATAAGATATTAGCCTTACTACTAGAAAAAAAATAATTAAAGAAGTCCTGGATGCAATCATTGATGAAACACAGCCTGGCTTCATGAGGAACAGACATATTTCTAACAATATCAAACTAGTATTAGACATACTTGACTACTCAGACCTCACTTGGCTTTGGGGATTTTTTCTGTAAGACTATTAAGACTATACAAATAGTAACAGCTCCGTCAAATTGAAATATGGCACCTCACCTAGATTTGAGTTATTTTTTAATTTTTTATTTAACCTTTTATTTTTTTATTTTTTTTTATTTCACCTTTATTTAACCAGGTAGGCTAGTTGAGAACAGGTTCTCATTTGCAACTGCGACCTGGCCAAGATAAAGCATAGCAGAGTGATCAGACAACACAGAGTTACACATGGAGTAAACAATTAACAAGTCAATAACACAGTAGAGAAAAAAAAAAAAGGGGGGGGGGTCTATATACAATGTGTGCAAAAGGCATGAGGAGGTAGGCGAATAATTACAATATTGCAGATTAACACTGGAGTGATAAATGATCAGATGATCATGTACAGGTACATATTTGTGTGCAAAAGAGCAGAAAAGTAAATAAATAAAAACTGTGGGGATGAGGTAGGTGAAAATGGGTGGGCTATTTACCAATAGATTATGTACAGCTGCAGCGATCGGTTAGCTGCTCAGATAGCTGATGTTTGAAGTTGGTGAGGGAGATAAAAGTCTCAACTTCAGCGATTTTGCAATTCGTTCCAGTCACAGGCAGCAGAGTACTGGAACGAAAGGCGGCCGAATGAGGTGTTGGCTTTGGGGATGCTCAATGAGATACACCTACTGGAGCGCGTGCTACGGATGGGTGTTGCCATCGTGACCAGTGAGCTGAGATAAGGCGGAGCTTTGCCTAGCATGGCCTTGTAGATGACCTGGAGCCAGTGGGTCTGGCGACGAATATGTAGCGAGGGCCAGCCGACTAGAGCATACAAGTCGCAGTGGTGGGTAGTATAAGGTGCTTTAGTGACAAAACGGATGGCACTGTGATAAACTGCATCCAGTTTGCTGAGAAGAGTGTTGGAAGCCATTTTGTAGATGACATCGCCGAAGTCGAGGATCGGTAGGATAGTCAGTTTTACTAGGGTAAGCTTGGCAGCGTGAGTGAAGGAGGCTTTGTTGCGGAATAGAAAGCCGACTCTTGATTTGATTTTCGATTGGAGATGTTTGATATGGGTCTGGAAGGAGAGTTTGCAGTCTAGCCAGACACCTAGGTACTTATAGGTGTCCACATATTCAAGGTCGGAACCATCCAGTGTGGTGATGCTAGTCGGGCAAGCGGGTGCAGGCAGCGATCGGTTGAAAAGCATGCATTTGGTTTTACTAGCGTTTAAGAGCAGTTGGAGGCCACGGAAGGAGTGTTGTATGGCATTGAAGCTCGATTGGAGGTTAGATAGCACAGTGTCCAGTGACGGGCCAAAAGTGTATAGAATGGTGCCGTCTGCGTAGAGGTGGATCAGGGAATCGCCCGCAGCAAGAGCAACATCATTGATATACACAGAGAAAAGAGTTGGCCCGAGAATTGAACCCTGTGGCACCCCCATAGAGACTGCCAGAGGACCGGACAACATGCCCTCCGATTTGACACACTGAACTCTGTCTGCAAAGTAATTGGTGAACCAGGCAAGGCAGTCATCCGAAAAGCCGAGGCTACTGAGTCTGCCGATAAGAATATGGTGATTGACAGAGTCGAAAGCCTTGGCAAGGTCGATGAAGACGGCTGCACAGTACTGTCTTTTATCGATGGCGGTTATGATGTCGTTTAGTACCTTGAGTGTGGCTGAGGTGCACCCGTGACCGGCTCGGAAACCAGATTGCATAGCGGAGAAGGTACGGTGGGATTCGAGATGGTCAATGACCTGTTTGTTGACTTGGCTTTTGAAGACCTTAGATAGGCAGGGCAGAATGGATATAGGTCTGTAACAGTTTGGGTCCAGGGTGTCTCCCCCTTTGAAGAGGGGATGACTGCGGTAGCTTTCAATCCTTGGGGATCTCAGACGATATGAGAGAGAGGTTGAACAGGCTGGTAATAGGGGTTGCGACAATGGCGGCGGATAGTTTCAGAAATAGAGGGTCCAGATTGTCAAGCCCAGCTGATTTATACGGGTCCAGGTTTTGCAGCTCTTTCAGAACATCTGCTATCTGGATTTGGGTAAAGGAGAACCTGGAGAGGCTTGGGCGAGGAGCTGCGGGGGGGCCGGAGCTGTTGGCCGAGGTAGGAGTAGCCAGGCGGAAGGCATGGCCAGCCGTTGAGAAATGCTTGTTGAGGTTTTCGATAATCATGGATTTGTCGGTGGTGACTGTGTTCCCTAGCCTCAGTGCAGTGGGCAGCTGGGAGGAGGTGCTCTTGTTCTCCATGGACTTCACAGTGTCCCAGAACTTTTTGGAGTTGGAGCTACAGGATGCAAACTTCTGCCTGAAGAAGCTGGCCTTAGCTTTCCTGACTGACTGCGTGTATTGGTTCCTGACTTCCCTGAACAGTTGCATATCGCGGGGACTGTTCGATGCTATTGCAGTCCGCCACAGGATGTTTTTGTGCTGGTCGAGGGCAGTCAGGACTGGAGTGAACCAAGGGCTGTATCTGTTCTTAGTTCTGCATTTTTTGAACGGAGCATGCTTATCTAATATGGTGAGGAAGTTACTCTTAAAGAATGACCAGGCATCCTCAACTGACGGGATGAGGTCAATGTCCTTCCAGGATACCCGGGCCAGGTCGATTAGAAAGGCCTGCTCACAGAAGTGTTTTAGGGAGCGTTTGACAGTGATGAGGGGTGGTCGTTTGACTGCGGCACCGTAGCGGATACAGGCAATGAGGCAGTGGTCGCTGAGATCCTGGTTGAAGACAGCGGAGGTGTATTTGGAGGGCCAGTTGGTCAGGATGACGTCTATGAGGGTGCCCTTGCTTACAGAGTTAGGGTTGTACCTGGTGGGTTCCTTGATGATTTGTGTGAGATTGAGGGCATCTAGCTTAGATTGTAGGACTGCCGGGGTGTTAAGCATATCCCAGTTTAGGTCACCTAACAGAACAAACTCAGAAGCTAGATGGGGGGCAATCAATTCACAAATGGTGTCCAGGGCACAGCTGGGAGCTGAGGGGGGTCGGTAGCAGGCGGCAACAGTGAGAGACTTATTTCTGGAGAGAGTCATTTTCAGAATTAGTAGCTCGAACTGTTTGGGTATGGACCTGGAAAGTATGACATTACTTTGCAGGCTATCTCTGCAGTAGACTGCGACTCCTCCCCCTTTGGCAGTTCTATCTTGACGGAAGATGTTATAGTTGGGTATGGAAATCTCTGAATTTTTGGTGGCCTTCCTGAGCCAGGATTCAGACACGGCAAGGACATCAGGGTTAGCAGAGTGTGCTAAAGCAGTGAGTAAAACAAACTTAGGGAGGAGGCTTCTAATGTTGACATGCATGAAACCAAGGCTTTTTTGATCACAGAAGTCAACAAATGAGGGTGCCTGGGGACATGCAGGGCCCGGGTTTACCTCCACATCACCCGCGGAACAGAGAAGGAGTAGTATGAGGGTGCGGCTAAGGGCTATTAAAACTGGTCGCCTAGAGCGTTGGGGACAGAGAATAAGAGGAGCAGGTTTCTGGGCATGGTAGAATATATTCAGGGCATAATGCACAGACAGGGGTATGGTGGGATGCGGGTACGGCGGAGGTAAGCCCAGGCACTGGGTGATGATGAGAGAGGTTTTATCTCTGGACATGCTGGTTGTAATGGGTGAGGTCACCGCATATGTGGGAGGTGGGACAAAGGAGGTATCAGGGGTGTGAGGAATAGGACTAGGGGCTCCATTGTGAACTAAAACAATGATAACTGACCTGAGCAATAGTATACAAGGCATATTGACATTTGAGAGAGACATACAGCGATGCATACAGTGAACACAGGTGTTGAATTGGGAAAGCTAGCTAAAACAGTGGGTGAGACAACAGCTAATCAGCTAGCGTAACAACAGCAGGTGAGATGGCATTGACTAGGCAACTCGGCCGACAGATAAAACAAACAAGCAGAATGGAGTACCGTGGTAATGGACAGTCCAGCGTGCATCAGCTATGTAGCCAAGTGATCAGAGTCCAGGGGCAGCGGTGGATGGGGCAGGGGGCTGGGCTGGCGAGTGTTATCCAGGTTAAGAAAACTAACAATGACTAAATAGCTTGTAGCTAGCTAGCTGGTTAGCTTCTGGAGGTTCTTGAGTGTGTTCTAAAAATAAAGATAATAGCGATTCCGTATCACATTGGGTGAGGCAAGTTTCCGGAAGGTATAAACAATTTTTTTTTTTAATCGGGAAGAGATAGAGTACATATGGGCCACTGCGTTTTGGGACGCGGCGGGACGGTTAGCAGGCCTGTGCTAACAAGCTAACAGATTAGCAGGCCAGGGTAAACAAGGTAGTAGTTAGCGGACCTGGGCTAAACAAGCTAGCAGTTAGCGTGCCGAACTAGCAAGCAAGGAGATAGCGAGGGCTAGAGAGTTAGCCTTTGGAGGACGTCGCGATGGGGTGAGTCTGTTTATTCCTCTTCAAGCGGTGATATCGATAGACCGGTCGTAGTCAAGGTATTGTAGCCCAGGAGTATGCTAGGAGCTCTGGCCGGGCTAGCTTCAAGCTACGTGGGTGGAAACGCTAGCCAGGAGTAATCAACCAGGGTTGCTGTTACACTCGATGGCTAGTTGCGAGGATCCAGCTGAAGGATGTTCCGTTTGTGGTGGGAATCCGGGGGTAAAAAAATAAAAAAATAAATTAGGTCCGTTATGCTCTGGTTAGCGTCGCGTTGCTCTAGCGTCGCGTTGTTCGAACAGGCGAGAGCTTTCCGAGCTAAAGGTTAGTTGATGGTCGCTAGCATAGCTGGTAGTTAGCTGGCTAGCTTCAGTTGAGAGTGTCCGGTTCCGAAGTAAATATAACTACGTTAGGAAAGTAGCTACATTGGCGGGTTGCAGAAGAGTATTTGGAAGCTTAGGTTTAGCAAAATGTTTTAAGGATATGCGAAGAAAAAAATATCAAAAAAAATATCTAAAACGAAAAAGAGACGATATTTACAGAGAGACGATACGACAGGACAACTACTGCTACGCCATCTTGGATATTTAACCAGGTAGGCTAGTTGAGAACAAGTTCTCATTTGCAACTGCGACCTGGCCAAGATAAAGCAAAGCAGTGTGACACAGACAACAACACAGAGTTACACATGGAGTAAACAATAAACAAGCCAATAACACAAACAAGTCAATGACACAGTAGAAAAAAGAAAGTCTATATACGGTGTGTGCAAAAGGTATGAGGAGGTAGGCAATAAATAGGCCATAGGAGTGAATAATTACAATTTAGCAGATTAACACTGGAGTGATAAATGAGCAGATGATGATGTTCAAGTAGAGATACTGGTGTGCAAAAGAGCAGAAAAGTAAATCAAATAAAAACAGTATGGGGATGAGGTAGGTAGATTGGGTGGGCTATTTACAGATGAACTATGTACAGCTGCAGTGATCGGTTAGCTGCTCAGATAGTTGATGTTTAAAGTTGGTGAGGGAAATAAGTCTCCAACTTCAGCGATTTTTGCAATTCGTTCCAGTCACTGGCAGCAGAGAACTGGACGGAAAGGCGGTCAAATGAGGTGTTGGCTTTGGGGATGGGGGGTGTTGTTATCATGACCAGTGAACTGAGATAACGCAGAGCTTTACCTAGCATAGACTTATAGATGACCTGGAGCCAGTTCATCTGGCGACGAATATGTAGCGTTAAAGAGAGGAATTAGGCAAGGTTGTCCTATCTCTCCGTACCTGTTTTTATTAATCACCCAACTTCTTACAAATTCTTTAAATAATAGTCCGGTACAAGGTATTTCCATAGCTGGTAAAGAAATTATTATAAGCCAGCTGGCTGATGATACTACACTTTTTCTGAAAGTTGGTAACCAAATTCATATATAAATCAATGTGATACAGACCTTTTCCAAAGTGTCTGGTCTATATCTTAACATTAATAAATGTGAACTCATGGCTGTCAAAGATTGGGTGACACCTGCATATTATCGTATTCCAGTAAAAGAAGAAATGACATATTTAGGCATAACCATTACAACAGATCAGAAGTCTAGAGGCTTACTAAATTTGAACCCTTTTATTTAAAAAAAACAGAAGAAGCTAAATCAATGGCTACAGAGGGACTTGTCTTTAAAATGTAGAGTCCTAATAACCCAGGCTGAAGGTATCTCTAGACTAACATATGACACTCTATCTTTATATCTTGACAGTAAAATAAGCAAGGAGATAGACCAGATGCTTTTCAACTTTCTGTGGAGAAACTGTACCCATTACATTAGGAAAACTGTTGTAATGAACACTTATGAGAATGGTGGGCTGAATTTTCTGGACTTTACTACCTTAACACTTTTAAGATCAATTGGATAAAACAACTCCTAAGAAGACCCACTTCTATGTGGAATTTTATTCCTCATCATGTCTTCTCTACTTTTGGTGTCCTTAACTTCATGTTGGTTTGCAAATATAATATTGACAAAGTTCCAGTGACACTTTCTGATTTTCATCGGCAGGTTTTCTTGTCATTGTCCTTCATTTATAAGCATAATTTTTCTCCACACAGATATTATATATGGAAAAATCGGGATATATTGTTTAGAAATACTTCTTTGTTTTGGGAATATTGGTTCCGAAATAATATCCTATTGGTGAGCCAACTGGTTAATGCAGAGGGTCTTTTACTCAGTTATAAGGAATTCTTATCACTTTACAAGATCCCAGTAACACATAAAGATTTTGCAATTGTTTTAGATGCCATTCCCTCAGGTGTTGCTTTATTATTCAGGAACGTGTCAAGACCTGAACCTCAGAGCCTACCTTCCATTAACCCTGTTGACTCATCAGTAGGAAAGATTTGTTTCTCTTTTGGTCCATTCAACAACCGAGCGATACAAACCTTGTTAAATCAGGATGTTGCATGACCTTATGTCAAGCCTTTTTGGAATGGATTTATTGATAATATCTGTTGGAAAAAGTTTGGATGTTGCCACACACATACCTACTTGTTACCAAAATTAAGGAAGCTTCCTTTAAAATTATTCATAAATATTATCCTACCAACCACTATATGAAGAAGTTTAAGGAAAACATCAACTCAAATTGCTCCTTTTGTAATGACCACCCAGAAACAGTGTTGCATCTTTTTTGGCATTGTATTCATGTAAGGAAACTGTGGCAAGACATCAGTAGATTTATAATTGAACACATTTTCGAAGATCTTAGACTATTGTGGAGAGATATATAGCTTGGATTCTTTACCTATGATAGAAATAAGCTGAAAATGTTTTATGTAATTAATTTCTTTATTCTTTTGGCCAAATTTCATATTCAGAAATGTAAATTTACAAACAAAAAAATACATTTTCTTACCTTACAAAAAGAAATTGAACTGTCTTTTAAGACAATTAAATACTCTACTAACAAAATCTGTTAGAATAAATAAGTGTATGTATGTCCTTGTGTAATGTGATATTGTACCCCCTAGCCCAATTGTCCTTTGTATATTATTCATATATACCCGTGTTCCCACATGTTTTTCTGTATTGATTTGTTGTTCATAAAAATTAAAAATTAAAAAATAATTGTTGTATTCGGCACATGACAAATCACAAATATATGACCTCTTTCCCAATGATGTAGAGTTAAAAATAAGAAAATAAAAACACAAGAGGAATAATATACACAGTAATTAACATACAGGGAGTACCAGTACCATATTTATGTGGATGGATATGAGGTAGTTGAGGTAGATATCAAGATACTGTATATAATCTAAAGTGGCAGCAGCGTATATGATGAGTCATCTCTGTATACACATCGCAAGACCCGCTGGTTGATGCTTATTTATAATGCACTCTTAGGCCTCACTCCCCTCTATCTGAGATGCCTACTGCAGCCTTCATCCTCCACATACAACAACTGTTCTGCCAGTCACGTTCTGTTCAAGGTCCCCAAAGCACACACATCCCTCCTCTTTTCAGTTTGGTGCAGCTAGCGACTGAAAAGAGCTGAAAAAAACACTCAAACTGGACCGTTTTATACCCATCATGAGGTTGATCTACATCTCTTCATTCAAAGACTCAATCACGGACACTCTTACTGACAGTTGTGGCTGTGATGTATTGTTGTCTCTACCTTTTTACCCTTTGTGCTGTTGACTGTGCCCAATAATTGTTTGTACCATGTTTTGTGCTTCTACCATGTTGTGTTGCTACCATGTTGTTGTCATGTTGTGTTGCTACCATGCTGTGTTTTCCTGTGTTGTTGTCTTAGATCTCTCTTTATGTAGTGTTAAGGTATCTCTCTTGTCGTAATGTGTGTTTTGTCCTATATTTTTATTTTATTTTACATTTTTAAATCCCATCTCCCACAAGGAGGCCTTTTGCCTTCTGGTAGATAAATAAATAAATAAATTATAAATAAGAATTTGTTCTTAACTGACTTGACTAAATAAATAAAAATGTGTGTATGTATGTGTGTGGGTGTGTGTTATGTGTGTGTGTGTAATGCGTGTGTACCCATCTAACAAGGGAGAGAAAAAGTTCATGTTCCCCTAACGTTTAGGTGTCCAGTTTTCCGTTAGTTGAACATAAGATATTAATGTTCTAGACACACTTCAAGAACATTTCTGTGTATCAGTTGTCAGGACATCACCTGATGGTCCCAAAGAAAGAAGCTCTTTGTTTGTTGGTGAGGTTAGGGATACTTAAAGTGTTTTCAACTTACATATTTGATTACATTGTGTTTGTTCATTTACACAGTAATTATAATTCAACATATCCTCACCTGGGATTTGAACTCACAACCTCATTTCACAGCACTCTGATATTCCTGCTATGTCACCATGTCCCTGTCATGTATCAGTTAATCTGACTATTCCCATCATTGATTTGAGTGAGGACTCCTTATTTCAGCAATTTAAGAGCTTTCAGTATAGTTGTCTGAAGTTGGTTGGGCATGTTAACCTGTTTTAATGATACTCCTGAATCACTATGATCAATAAATGTTTTTCTTGAGATGTACTTTTAACAGAGCTGAGATTTACCTCAAAGTGCTTTTACTCTATTGCTCACAGCCTTACACCTATCAAGTTGTTTCAGATCTACACTAGTGCTTACAGAAGAGGGGGTAGGGTTTCTTCTGGACAGGACAGTGGTTAGGGCATTTTTTAATTGGTTCTGGTGACCTGGGTTCGGGACCCACTAAGGCAATCACCCTACTCTCAAATACTAAGCAAACTATGTTAATGCCATTATTTGGCAACAGTTACAACACACCTATCTGATTTAATTAAAATGAGTTTGATGAAAGATGGGAATCGGTAGGATTTCCCCTCAAGCACGAATTTTGACCACATTTCCACTACCTCATCAATTATCCGTTTTTATTAGTTCTGTATAGCTGAGCATCTCTATCGTGTTTTTTAAATCTACACCACATATACCATTTAAACAAACGTGTCAGTGAGAAACTCATTTTAAGAAGAAACCCTAACCTCTCCTCCTTAGGCACTTACTGTATGTAGGTGAAATAACTTGATAGGTGTAAGCAATAGGGGGAATGCACTTTGAGGTCAATCTCAGCTCTGTTAAAAGTACATCTCAAGAAAAACTATTTTGTTGATCTGAGTGATTCAGCAGTATCATTAAAAAAAAACGGTTAACATGACCCACCAACATTAGCCAACTATACAGAAAGCCCTTCAATTGCTGAAATAAGTGAATCAAATCAATGATGAGAAGAGTCAGATTAACCAATACCTGACATGGACATGGTGTTATAGCAGGAAGATCATAATACCAATACCATGAGTTCAAATTCCATTTGAATAAAAAATGCAATCATGTATGTTAAAAGCATTGTGTCTGAAAGCTCTTCACCTTGCCAACAGACAAAGAGCTATGAAGTGGTTCACCAATCAGGGCCATGATAGTGACGTGTAATAACTTTTTTTCTTTGGACACATGAATGTCCTTGCAACATTCCCATGAAATGTGTCCAGAAAATGAATATCTTACTGTAAGTCCTAAACGATATCTTTAACCGCCATCGATGAGAAACAATACTGTGCAGCCGTATTCATTGACCTGGCCAACGCTTTCGACTCTGTCAATCACCACAACCTCATCGGCAGACTCGATAGCCTTGGTTTCTCAAATGATTGCCTCGCCTGGTTCACCAACTACTTCTCTGATAGAGTTCAGTGTGTCAAATTGGAGGGCCTGTTTTCCGGACCTCTGGCAGTCTTTATGGGGGTGCCACAGGGTTCAATTCTTGGACCGACTCTCTTCTCTGTATACATCAACGATGTCGCTTTTGCTGCTGCTGAGTCTCTGAACCACCTCTACGCAGACGACACCATTCTGTATACTTCTGGCCCTTCTTTGGACACTGTGTTAACAACCCTCCAGATGCGCTTCAATGCCATACAACTCTCCTTCTGTGGCCTCCAACTGCTCTTAAATACAAGTAAAACTAAATGCATGCTCTTCAACCGATCGCTGCCTGCACCTGCCCGCCCATCCAGCATCACTACTCTGGACGGTTCTGACTTAGAATATGTGGACAACTACAAATACCTAGGTGTCTGGTTAGACTGTAAACTCTCATTCCAGACTCACATCAAACATCTCCAATCCAAAGTTAAATCTAGAATTGGCTTCCTATTTTGCAACAAAGCATCCTTCACTCATGCTGCCAAACACCCTCGTAAAACTGACCATCCTACTGATCCTCGACTTCGGCGATGTCATTTACAAAATAGCCTCCAATACCCTACTCAATAAATTGGTTGCAGTCACAGTGCCATCTGTTTTGTCACCAAAGCCCCATATACTACCCACCACTGTGACCTGTACGCTCTCGTTGGCTGGCCCTCGCTTCATACTCGTCGCCAAACCCACTGGCTCCAGGTCATCTACAAAACCCTGCTAGGTAAAGTCCCTTGCATTTCATGAGAACATTCCTATGAAAACTTCAGTTAATGACCTAATGAGACTCTTAAGGGAACGTTCTCTAACGGGAACGTTTTGTTGTTAGCTGAGTAAAAGCCTCATGCTTTCCTTTATCTGCAAAACCATTTTCAATGTGAACCAAGGGCTGAGATACTTTGTTTTTACTTTCAACATACATTTCAGAGTTTCCCAGTTCTGACTAGAACGTGAACGCGACTTTAGCCTATCCGCCTCCGTCTCTGGAGGGCAGTAACTCTTGGAGGGCAGTAGAAGTTGATAAGAGTTGAATTTATGTTCAAAGTAAAAACAAAGCGTCTCAGCTCTTGGTTTATCACCGTTCACATCATCACATTGATGCAAAATGCTCCTGTGACACTGCTTCTTGAATGTCCGATTTCTTGAAAACTTGACTGCTGACATGCAAAACATTTTCGGAGTTTATCAACAGGTGTCTGTAATTATCTCTGGCCCTCTGAGTGGCCTTATCACATGTAAAAGGTATACGTAATTAAATAAGATGATAGTCAAATAAAACAAAAGCTGTAAAACATTATCAACTTAGTGAACACTATTGGTGTTTAATATCACACTAATCTTTTTCACACTTTGTTGACTTTTTCATTAATTAGGCTATTTTCTCTGAAACCTAAAATGTATATTATATATGAATATTCTTTTTTCAAGTATAAATTATTGGTAAACTTTGGTAAACTACCGATAGCTTTGCAACTTTAAGCCTATCACAGATGTAAAAGGAAGGTAAGGTACAAGTTAAGTATAATCTTGCCTAATACATCAAACGGTGACATCTGCACACACCCACGCAGACCCATTGAGTATGGTGTTGTGTTGCAGCCCTTTGACGTGGCTCAGGTCCTGACTGGCGGATGCCATGGCCTCTCCAGGTCATACAGACAAGGGTAGGAAGAGCTGCATCGAACCACTAGGAGAGAGAGAGAGACAGAGAGACAGAGACAGGAGACAGAGAGAGACAGAGAGAGAGACAGGAGACAGAGAGAGAGAGACACAGGAGACAGAGAGAGAGAGACAGGAGACAGGAGACAGAGAGAGAGAGAGACAGGAGACAGAGAGAGACAGGAGACAGAGAGAGAGAGAGACAGGAGACAGAGAGAGAGAGAGACAGGAGACAGAGAGAGAGAGACAGAGACAGAGAGACAGGAGACAGAGACAGAGACAGAGAGACAGAGAGAGAGAGAGAGACCAGTAACCAAAACACTCTTAGATAACTTTCTGGATACCACATTCACTCACAGTAAAGAAGGCATCAATCTATCAGTAAAAAACATCAACTATATATTCAGGCAAATGGCAAAAGAATCACAATTTAAATTGATTTTAAAAAACTAAACAAAAAAGATCACAGATGACAACTGGTTTGATGCAGATTGTAAAACTATAAGGAAAAAACTTACAACACTATCCAACCAAAAGAACAGAGACCTAATAATACAAGCACAGTACAACAGCAAGCAGCTGACACTAATTGAGGAGTCCATAAACACAAACAACTTCTGGCAAAATTTGAAAAAAACTAAAAAATCTAAACAAGAGGAATTAGCAATACAAAATGGTGACATATGGACAACCCATTTTAAAACACTCTACAACACCGTTCAAATTGACACAAACGCAGAACAACGCCAAATTCATGAGAAGTTGAATGGATTAGAAAAAGCTATAAAGGACAATCAAAATCCATTGGACTCCCCAATTACTGACCAGGAGCTCTATAAGAAACCTCAGGCCCTCAAATTTTAAAAAGCATGCAGACCTGATGGCATCCTAAATGAGATGCTAAAAATCACTAGTGCAAAATTTCAATTGGCTATATTAAAACGGTTTAATTTGATCCTGAGTGTAGGTTATTTCCCTGACATCTGGACTCATAACCCCAATCTTTAAGAACTGAGACAAATTTGACCCTAACAATTACAGAGGCATTTGTGTGAACAGTAACCTGGGGAAGGTTTTCTGTAGAATTATACAAATGTAAGAGTTCTAAACTTCCTTAATAAGCACAATGTCTTGAGTAAAAGCCAAATTGGATTTATACCAAAACATCGCTCGACCGATCATATTTACACCCTCGACTTCCAAAAAGCATGTCATTCTATTTGGCATACAGGACTGTTCTACAAAGTTATTGAAAGTGGTGTAGGGGGTAAAACATATGACATAATTAAATCAATGTATACTGGCAATACGTGCAGCATCAAAATTGGCAAGAAAATAACATCATTATTTAACCAGGGGCCCCCTCGCCAGGGTTGCAATCTGAGCTCTGCACTCTTAAATTTTTACACCAACGAATTAGCCACTATTCTAGAAAAATCCTCTGCCCCTGGCGTTAGTCTCCACTATTCAGAGGTTAAATGCCTACTTTTCGCAGATAACCTATTCCTACTGTCACCCACAGCACATGGCCTACAGCAGAGCCTACAGCTAGAGCAGTCCCCCAAAATCCTAAAATAATGATTTTCCAGAGAAGGTCCAGATCTCAGGGATTTAGACCAAAGTTTTCAATTGGTACAACATACAGTATATAGAGTAGTATAGCATTTCGCTACACTCGCATTAACATCTGCTAACCATGTGTATGTGACAAATAAAATTTGATTTGATTTGATTTAGAGTACTGCACACACTACAATTACGTAGGTTTAAAAAATAATCTCAACTGGACACCTTAATGACGCAGTGAATGAACTGAGAGAGAAAGCACGCAGGGCATTCTATGCCATTAAAAAACAAATTCAAATTGAAATACATATTAAAATTTGGCTAAAACGAATTGAATGTATCATTGAACCAATTGCACTTTATGGTAGCGAGGTGTGGGGTTCACCTGCAAAAAAAGTTTTCACCAAATGGGACAAACTGTAACAGCGTTCTTCGTTTGTAGAAAGAGAGTCGGACCGAAATGCAGCGTGTTTGTTACTCATGATCTTTAATGAAGAAAACGAATGATACATGAAATAACTGTGTACTATGAAAACAACAAACGGACCGTGAAACTTATTACAGCCTATCTGGTGAATACACAAAGACAGGAACAATCACCCACGAAATACAACGTGAACACAGGCTACCTAAATACGGTTCCCAATCCGAGACAACGAGAAGCACCTGACTCTAATTGAGAACCGCCTCAGGCAGCCAAGCCTAACTAGACACACCCATACACAATCCCAATGCTAATAAAACCCCAATACGAACCCAACACAATATAAACCCATGTCACACCCTGGCCTACCCAAACATATAACAAAACACAAAATACAATGACCAAGGCGTGACACAAACACCCAATTGAAACCCTGCATGCAGAGTTCTGTAAGATTTTCCTACATGTCCAGAGGAAAACTACAAACAATGCAGGCAGGGCAGAATTAGACCAATATCCACTAATAGTACAAAAAAAATAGCAATTAAGTTTTGTAAACATCTAAAATACAGTGACCCTGTCTCGTGTCATTACCAAGCCCTGCAATGCGAAGAGCTGAGCAAAGAAAAGAGTCCCCTCATCCAGCTGGTCCTGGGGCTGAGTTTACAAAACTGTTCTACTAACACACTGAAGCCTCAGGACCAGAACATTCAATCAATCAGAATAAAACAAATTACAACACAGTCAAAACAAAACTACATTACTTATTGGGAAACACAAACACAAGCACAGAGCAAAATGCAGTGCTATCTGGCCCTAAATCGACAGTACACTGTGTCTAACTATTTGATCATGGTTACTGATGAAAACCTTAGATAAACCTTGACAAAATACAACCTCAGTGAGCACAGCCTTGCCATTGAGAAGGGTAGACACAGGAAACCCTGGCTCCCTGTAGAGGAAAAGCTGTGCAACCACTGCACAACAGCAGAACCTGAGACGGAGCTGCATTTCCTGACAAAATGTAAAAAATATAAAACAATTAGAGAGTGTCATTTCCCCAAATTTGAAACCCTTATTCAAGGTTTCAAAGACCTCTCTGATGAGAGTAGGCTACCCGTCCTGTTGATGGAGGACACAGAGAGCTGTGGGTTGGCAGCGCACTACATTGCTGCCTGCCATAAGATGAGGGACAGTGTCTGACAGACCAACCAACCTGCACATGTCCTCTATGCTTATTGTTATTGTTCAATGTGTGGTTATTTTGACCCTTGGTTATTGTTGTTACTGTTGTCCCGTTGACTATTTTGATTCTTATTATTTTAATATTGCAAATATCCAAAGTAAGCTTTGGCAATATGTACATTGCTACGTCATGCCAATAAAGAAAATTGAATTGAGTTTAATTAAAATGAGAAAGAGAAAGAGCAATAGATTAATGTTTTGGGTAGTTGGGTTGAGTGTGCAGGCTTTCTATCTATTGGGTAATGTTTGTTTGTAGGGTCTCTGCGGTGGAGTGTGTGTGGGTGTGCGTGATGCGTGCTTGCGTGCGTGTGTGTGTGCACACCTTGGCTCTCTAGTGTCCAGGCAGCACAGCCAGAGTTGAGCAGGAACGGAGAGGGAGACAGATAGACTGTTTACTGCAGTTTTGCTACAACTTTGTCATTTGGATATACATAAAAGGAAATAATTATCAGTACTACAAATGGACAGACATGAAAACATTGCCTTGGTATCCAAAAATATAGCATATTCTCTCCCAGCAGTCACTCAATAACCCCACCACAGTGATCTGTCAAACAGGCTGTCATCAAGACCTACAGTATCTCAAACAACAGATCTATCTATTCCAGCCATGTGTCCCGGACAGCCGTCATCTATTATTGTAAAAGAGGCCATGGAACGGCCTTGAGAGGTTCAGCAAGAGAACAAGTGTGTGAGATCTAGCGCAGTATGTAAACCATTTGACATCAGTGTTTGGGCTTTCCTCTTTATGGGAACATCTGCGGCAGCTGCCCTATAAATTCCCTGTGTTGAGAAAACAGGAACAAAAAGTTCCATTTTTGTATGGCAGTGTACCATGGCGGACGGGCCTGGCCTCATCCGGGGGACGCTGCACTGCGCTGCTTCGTTTAGAGAAAGTGAAGTCGTGGATAGAGGATACTAGACACTATTACACAGTGTTGCTCTGTATAGCAAGATATAGACTGGACTTCAATGCATTGAATTGAACTAAATTGAGTGGAATGTAATAGCAATCCATTTGAAACAAATTGCCATTGATTCCCAGAGGGAAATTGTAACATCACAGGCTTACAATAACAGACATGACAAACATATAAAGTCCTGCTATGCCTTAGAGTTGCAATCCAACCGACAGTGTTCCACAAATCTGCAATTTTTACTGGACTGCTCTGCCTAGCAACAGATAGACAACAGTTAATTCATTCTGGGTTATCAGATCAGACCCCAATGAGATACATTACTTGTATATTCTCTCACCCACCCCCTCTCTGGCCTCTGGTGTGTTTATGAAGTAACTTTGTATCTTTCTCATGACTTATTTTTCTTGACATATCTGACTGCTCATCTTTCTAAGGAGATTTTCAAACGCAATTTTCAAACCCGGGAGATGACTTTTGAACTGTTGTGTGTTTTTATTCAGTGGGAAGAGGGAAAACTCTTAAGAACATAATTCCAGACTATGTTTCAGGTGAAGAAAGATGTTTACACTTAGGCCCACAAGTCACCATGCTTCAGTTGTCTAGCTCCTTCCAACTGCCTAAATCTTTGTGGTCACTGATGTTCGACAGCACTGGTGTTGCAATGACTCCAACGCAAATCGATGGCTCCTCATTTGTGACATCCACCCAAGCATCAAGCAACTTTATATCCGTGTCACAAACTAAATGAAAGTACAATTCAAAGTAAAAGGGTTCCTAAATAACATGCTTCGAAGTCCAAGGGTTGTAATAACATCAGCAACGGGACTGGATTCAACATCATGTTGGGGGCGGGAGCGGACGTTGTCTGGACGTCTGTTATAGGTCATAATTAGACGCCGGAGAATCTAAGACCTGAATGGGGGATTTGTCCTCCTCTTCTCAGGGGTTTAGGAAACGCTCCATATGTTTTCCTCCCATGAGCCACTGGGGCCCAATGCAGGCCAAAACCAATTACAGCCATGCCAAAAATGACACTTTCAGCTTCATAACCATTGATTGCAGAAATGGAAAATGAGGATGATATTTCATTTTTTCCCCCCCTCTCCTCTCTACTATTTCCCCCTTCATTAGATGTGTAAGTAATTCATGTTGTGAGGATGTGTCTGCTGGTTGAATGTTGGTTTACACACATTGAATTCACATTACCTCATGGACAGCGTGTGTATCTATCTGTTCTCCATCCTCCATCCTCCTGCTGCTCTTCTTTCCACCTTGCAATCATGTCTAATATAAACAAGTCACACATGCATTTGAATCAAGACGCTTGAACCATAGCAGTCTTCTCTCTCTCTCTCTCTCTCTCTCTCTCTCTCTCTCTCTCTCTCTCTCTCTCTCTCTCTCTCTCTCTCTGACTTCATCTTCAAATTTTGTTAGGCAACCATAGATTTTAAAAAACTGAACCATAATAATGTGTAAAAAGGATTTCATAGATCTGGGTTGGCATATCAACTAGTAAAGAGCTGGTGTAGCTTTGTGTGAAACAACTTGTGTGACAACTTTCTGTTATGATATTGTATTTGATGATAAACTCCCAAATTTTGTGGTATCCAATTGGTAGTTACAGTCTTGTCTCATCGCTTGCAGCTCCTGTACGGACTCAGTAGAGGCGAAGGTCGAGAGCCGTGCGTCCTCCGAAACACAACCCAACCAAGCCGCACTGCTTCTTGACACAGTGCCCACTCAACCCGGAAGCCAGCCGCACCAATGTGTCGGAGGAAACACTGTGCACCTGGCGACCATGTCAGCGTGCATTGCGCACGGCCCGCCACAGGAGTCACTAGTGAGCGATGGGACAAGGACATCCCTGCCGGCCACCTGGTGACCGTGTCAGCGTGTACTGCGCCCGGCCTGCCACAGGAGTCACTAGTGTGCGATGGGACAAGGACAACCCTGCCGGCCCGGACGACGAAGGGCCAATTGTGGGCCGACCCATGGGTCTCCCGGTTGCGGCCGGCTGCAACAGAGCCTGGACTTGAACCCAGAATCTCTAGTGGCACTCAGGAGGGCAGCTATAATCTTGTCTTGAATATCTTTATATTCAGTATCATCCAATGACACTGGGAGTAAATGATTGCTACTGTAAATAGCTTTCATTCAGTGAAGCTGAAGACAAAAAGGGTGCTGCCATGCTTATAAATTAAGTTGTACAATACTTGAATCTCTTCCAAGATGCTTGAACCCAATCCAGTCTTTCTCTCTCTCGGCGTCTCTCTCTCTCACTCACTCGCTCTCTCCCTCTCTCACCCTTCTCTCTCACCCTCTCTCTCTCTCTCTCTCTCTCTCTCTCTCTCTCTCACTATCTCACCCTCTCTCTCTCTCTCTCTCTCTCTCTCTCTCACCCTCTCTCCCTCGTCCTCGCTCTCTCACTCGCTCACCCTCGCCGTCTCCCTCACTCTCTCTTTCGGCGGCAGTCAACCAACCAGGAGTGCACACTTGAAAGGAACTCTCTGAACATCTTCTAGTAAACACTCTCCAAAAGTCTTAGAGCTCTGACTGTTGTATCCAGTCATGTGAAAAGTTAAGTACACCCTCTAGAAAGTAGTCTTTTTTGGGGGGGAATATGGAATTAATGGTTGACTCAATGATGGCAAGTTGGCCAGGCCCTGAGGCCACAAATCAGCCCCAAACCATATTGCCACCACCTCCATGCTTCACGGTTGGTATTTAAAAATGTTTTTCAACTAGGCCAGTCAGTTAAGAACATATTCTTATTTACAATGATGGCCTAGGAACAGTGGGTTAACTGCCTTGTTCAGGGGCAGAATGACAGATTTTCACCTTGTCAGCTCAGGGATTCAATCTAGAAATCTTTTGGTTATTGGCCCAACGTTCTAACCACTAGGCTACCCGCCGCCCAAGGCAGTGTTTTGTTTTTGCCAAAAATGGCATCTAGCATTGCGGTCAAACAATTCCACCTTTGACTCATCTGTCCAGGGGACATTGTTCCAGTAGTTTTGGTCTTTACCTAGGTTTTGTCTGGTAAATGTCAGTTGTGTCTTGATATTATTTTTTAAAGCAGAGGCTTCTTCCTTCCTGACCTCCCATGCAGGCCAAGTCTGTGCACTCTCTTTCTGACAGTTGACTCATGCACTTCGAAATTGAGGCAAGATTGAGGCAAGAGAGGCATGTAGATCCCTTGGTGTTACCCCGGGGTTCTTAGAGACTTCTATGAGCATCTTTCAGGTCAGATCTTGGTGGGACGACCTGTCCTTGGTAGATTGCCAGTGATCTGGAATTTTCTCAATTTGCATATGATCCATCGGACAGTGGAATGATGTACTTCGAATAGCTTGGAAATCGATTTGTAACCCTTCCTAGACTCATGGGTATCAATAATCTTTCTTCTGAGAGCCTCGGATAGGTCTTGTGATCTTGGCATGATGTGTTACCACACACCCATATGGTTAAGATCATACCAGACCAAGTTTCTAATCTTTACGGAAGGCTGGACCCTCCCAAGTTACTTTCTAAGGATTTTCTAATCATTTGCACCTGTTTTGGTGCACCTGATTCTATTTTTAACAATTGTATGTGATGGTAAAGGTAGGGGTGTACAACTTTTTAAAGTCAACTTTTTTTGGTGATTTGTTAAATTGGGTTACCTTTTATCAATGAATATGGTTGGAATTCAGCTTAAATATCCATGTGTCAAAATAAGTAAAACATTTGAAAAGACACTTTATCACATGACAGTAGATGCAGAAGCACTGTAGGACAAACATCATCCCCATTACGATCATCCTCCTCCTCTTTGTGGCTATCAGCATCGACTGTGTTGGCGAATGAGATTGGGGGCTAAACAGCAGAATCATTTGTGTCATCATAGCTAAGACCAAGTGAGTTCAGTTGAGTCGGAGCCGAGGATGACACAAATTGGAAGATCTGTCCCTTTTGTCCCGTGGTGAGATGGAAAACTTTGAAACAGTGCATCTACTACCAACCTGCCTTTCATTACCCCGTGGATTAGCCTTTTGTTTCTCCACCCAAGCCACAATAAGCATGTCAACCAGAAAGTATCACTGACAGTGTGTTCATGTGTGAGAGCGAATGTGTGTTTGTGTGTGTGTGTGTCAGTGGCAGTCAGTGCCATTTAAGATGAGGGAGTATTTTTTTATGAGCATGGCCTTATTTCTGTTACAGCATATTGGATAACTCTCATTCATATTCCATTCACCCAGTTCAATGTAACAGCGATAGGTTTAGGCTACTGCATGATACACACATTTTCTCTATACCCATCCTGAGGTTAGTACAACCTAGCCTTTGAATGAAAGTTTACAAGGCAGGTGCACACAGGTTGAGAGACAAATTTTGAGGCGACAGACAGTAACACATGGACAGACAGTGAGATTCAATACCGCCTTGCACACTCTTGTCTGCATCTAGCTGATATAGAGTGTAATCATTAGTCCAACAGTTGCAAACGAGAGTTTCTATTGGACAAATACACGTATGTTTATCTCTGTTTTATTCCGTTTTCTTCCATTTAAGAAACGTTTTTCAACAGAATCAGCAGAATGAATACACCCCTGATTGCACGTAAACACAATTCACTTTCATAGCAGCCACGTTGTATTCCTTCAATGCGCTCTCATCCTCTCACCTTGTTCTTTCACTTGTGGACAATCAGTAAGCAGTTACACCGGCGGGCCCATGTGGCAATAAATTAGTATTACCAAAAGCTTACCATGACTTGGAAGAGTTCCAGTGTTATGTTGGATAGTCATAGCCAGCTAGCTAACACAGTATCCCTCAGTTTTTTTATTTAGCCTTTATTTAACTAGGCAAGTCAGTTAAGAACAAATTCTTATTTACAGTGATGGCCTACCAGAAGACAAAAGGCCTCCTGCGAGGACGGGGGCTTGGATAAAAAATCAAATTAAAGTAAAAAATATAGGACAAAACACACATCACGACAAGAGAGACACCACAACACTACATAAAGAGAGACCTAAGACAACAACATAGCATGGCAGCAACACATGACAACACAGCATGGCAGCAACACAACATGGTAGCAGCACAAAACATGGTACAAACATTATTGGGCACAGACAACAGCACAAAGGGCAAGAAGGTAGAGACAACAATACATCACGCGAAGCAGCCACAACTGTCAGTAAGCGTGTCCATGATTGAATCTTTGAGTGAAGAGATGGAGAAAAAACTGTCCAGTTTGAGTGTTTGTTGCAGCTTGTTCCAGTCGCTAGCTGCAGTGAACTGAAAAGAGGAGCGACCCAGGGATACATGTGCATTGGGGACCTTTAACCGAATCTGACTGGTAGAATGGGTGTTGTATATGGAGGATGAGGGCTGCAGTAGGTATCTCAGATAGGGGTTAGTGAGGCCTAAGAGGGTTTTATAAATAAGCATCAACAAGTGGGTCTTGCGACGGTTATACAGAGATGACCAGTTTACAGAGGAGTATAGAGTGCAGTGATGTGTCCTATAAGGATCATTGG